>NC_088882.1:27303498-27511186 GCF_032884065.1 Artemia franciscana | reverse complement strand
GGAGGAGGCAGAGCCTCATCGATATTGAAAACGTCAAAACAATGGATGCCGTGACCTGCTAGTGTTTGGTATGGGTAAAAAAAAGGGTACCGGAACAGAATTTGAATCCTAACCTGAAACCGGCAGTATTATTTATTTCCACTGTTCCATTTTCAAATGTCAATGACGAGAGGTTTTTCAGTGCTGTAAAAGTAGTAAAAACTGACCGTAAGAATAAACTGAAAACATAAACTTTGCAGGGGATTCTAAAAACAAAATATGGAATGAAAAGGGCTCAAGAAAGTATGGAATGTGAAGATGATCAGTTACTTCATCACATGTGAACGGTAAAAGCTTCAGCCACCATACAAAAATGTTGAAGACACATCAGGGGAAGATAAGGTCTGATTAGTTTTACAAGTTACGATTGAATAGTATTAAAGATTTTGTACTGTAATCTATATTAAAGTATTACATTTTCTTTTCTATTTGCTTAGTATTATTTGAAGTATATTTGAAGCTATTTGTATTTAGCTGATGATTAAAAAGCACTTTAAATAGCATGACAAGACATTCTATTATGGTAGTGATAGCTAGACTTCAATCTAAAAAGCCAAAATATGTTACCTTTCAATGGTACGGGTAAAATGAGATAGGGAGAAGCGGTCCAGGAAGTAATTAGACAATGGGAGATTTTTAGGGATTCTGGAACTGAAGATGGGGATTTCTAGGGATTTTTCCGCTCTTTATTAGGGATTTAAAAAATGAGAAAGTGGAAACACTGATCCATGAAGAATCCAGAAGAAGAAGAATCCATATTGGAGAATCTTGTGGATTTTGGGTGTGTTCCAGGGACTTACTGTAGTAACCGAATGGTTACTATTTCCGTTCCTAGCGGGAAAATGGTTACTGCCCAACCCACTGGGAACGAGAATAGTTACTGCCGGCAGTAACCGCAGTAAGTGATTTTCTTACCGTGCTCAAAAGAATGGTTAGCGCAGTAAGTACATAATTCACCTTCTTCAACAAAAATCTCATTCAACAAAAAATAAATATGGACAAGAATGAAGTAATGGAATATGAAGTTATTTGCTTGGAAGAAGGTGGGACAGTGATTTTGCAAAAGAAAGAGGGATCTGAGCCAGGTTAGTAAATCACCATATTTTGGGATCAACATTAAAGGACACCCTGAGTAGTGGGCTATCTATTAGCAAGTAGGTTAAATCAATGAAAAACTTATTATTTAATTTAAAGATTTCCATGTTTTCTGGTATATCCAGGCATAATTATTACCTTAAATTGCCATTTGGAATCATTCTAAGGATTGACTTCTTCCAGGTAACATTGAGGCTCCATTAAATTGCCACATGGTAGCATTTAAAGCATTAACTCCTTTTAGGCTCTGTAAACAGGCCTAGGTGAAGTATTACAGATAAGTAGAGGATTTATGGGCTGCCAAATCATTATTCTGAGACTGTCTTTAATCCTATTGAAGAAGTAGGCTAGGGTAGACTATTCAGAGTCTATTCCAAAGGATGGTAATTTTATCCAGTAAAATTCTAGTTGATTGACTTCTTGCTATCACTGAAATGGGTTAGGTTAGGAAAACGAAACTTTCAGGGATGGGTCTACAGGCTAAAGTATGTCCTGGGAAGGTATTTCAAAGTACACATTTCTACTCATTCTTGCTCTAGAGGGCATTGACATTTGATGACCTCCAAAAATATTTATAGCTGAAGTTACATGTTTCCCATTGATTCTGCCAATCTATCCCTCAACCTTTAACTCCCTGTTAATTGAAGCAACTTTAAACAAAGCAAGAATGGGGGAAAAGGTAACAGGTGACAGAATACATTGGAACTACATAATTTTGGCTATATATTTGCACATTAGGCAGGTTGGAGGTAAATTATAGTATAGAGATGCATGCTTTTCCCTTGTGTATGTAGGCTAAGTAGAAGGTCACTTGTACCTGATTCTGTCTGTGTTGTTTTTAGTTGGGTGGGAAACATCCAAAGAAAGTTTCCTTTGAAAAGGAAAGGTGAGAATGCCCAAAAGTGAGATTGAATTTGTCAAAGCTTGGAGGTTTGCCCCTTCAGTCTGTTTGAAGGAAAATGGATTCATAATTGAAGCTTTGTTCATTTCAATCTTAAGGGTGACCTATATTTGTGACAATTCATTAAATGGTTGTAAAGGGGTTACTTTTGTTTATTCATTTGTCTTCTTTGTTTTCTAACAATTTTTTTAATCTTTAAATTGATATCCATTTCTTACAAATTTTTATTGATACCAGAGGCTCATTTGCAAGTTTTCACCTACTTTGTAATCCCTGGTCTCACAATTACATTTAAATTTACTGAAGCTAGGAAACATAGAGCTACTATCTATTTAAAGAAAATCAATGGATATAAGTAGGTTTTATTGTATTTAAGCCCTAGGGCCATGGCAATTAAAGACAAATTAAAGAAGATTAACTTTAAAATACTGGACATTAAATAAGCATGATAGTCACAAACAAATAACAAAATTATACTTCTGTGTTCAGTTTCCAACCTGAGCAAGTCATAATTTTTTTAAATCTTGCAGAACATTCACCCCAATTACATTCACAAGCTATCTCTCATGACCCACACTCTTGTCCATACATCCACATTTCAGGGAAATAGAAGGACCATCATGCTGGTATTCTTCATTTTTACTTATATTTAATGGGTTTGAAAGAAAGTCTCTATGGCTAAGTCAGTAGGCCAGTAAAGGACCTGGTGGTCCTTTAGCCAGTTAGTGCAATAGGAAGCTAGGGACCAGTCAGCCTATGCTATTGCATGCCCTTCCTTCTTACTGTCCCTAGATTTCCATCTGTACTCATTTAAAGTTAGGCCAATTCTAGCTGAGGTTAGTCATATCACCAACCCCTATCCAAAACAAAATAAACTGACAATGCCAGGAATTAAACCTGTACCCCTTGGACAAAGCATTCCAGTCCAGAGTGCCTACCACTTAGCAAGGAACACAAATTTGACCAGATAATAATAATTATTTTTAAAAAAGTAGAATATTGAAAAAAAACTTGCTATAGTTGTCCCACTACTATCCTGTAAATGCTATAGGCCCATTTTATTTAGACAAATCAATTTAAGAGAGGTATCAACAGCACTCCATCAGGGATTGTATATGCTTAAGATACAATCAAGCTATTTGAATGCTTAGTTATGTGATATTCTAGTCTTCAAATAATAAAAAAAAGAGAAAAAGTATATGATCTACTTATTTTTCACCAGCTCATTTGAGCAAAATCATTTGTGACAGCCAAATGCCCATGGTTGGCTTAGAACCTCTCTAAATACTATGAAACAGAAGCAATAAAAAAATTATACTAATCAGCATTAAACTGTCCCTTAAATTTAAACACGTGCATTTAATTCGAAAATGACGCTACTGCTAGTCAGCTTACTGTGCCGCTCCCACTGGCTCTACCGCAGTTAGAAATGGGCAGTTACTGCGCAGTTACTGCAGTTACTGAAAAACCGTCAGCTGGAACACACCCTTTGTAACATTAAAGAAATGGATTAATAATGAAACAGTGAGTTTGAGATCAATGTTTCAAGCCTGTTTCATCCCCCATATTTATGTCATTTTTAAGAGCTCAAAAAGTGCTTAGATTTGAATTTAAGGCAGAAGTGATTAGTCTATTTGTAAAGAGCATACAAAAAGACGGGGTAAAATTCTAGTTAATTGACTTCTTGGTATCTTGGAAAGGGTTTAGGTTAGGAAAATGAAACTTTCAGGGCTGAATCTACAGACTAAGGGTTGTCCCAGGAAGGTAGGCCTATTTTGAAGCAACTACCTCCACTCCTTCTCCCTCTAGAGGGTCCTGACCTTTGTTGACCTTTAAAAATATGTGTGTTATAAAAGTGAAACCTTGCAAAATAGATCTTCTGCTCGAATAAAGTGCAATAAAATTGTTTTCAGCTTCACAGCTTTGCTGAATCCCAATTTGTAAGGTTTCAAAGATATGCAAATACATTTCATAAACTTTGAATAAAACAACAACAGTGATATGGCTCAGAATTCTTCTCAAATAAGAGGAATTGGATTTCCAGAACTAAAAACAGAGAAAAAGTAACTGATAACTGAAAATTAAGGTAGGCCTAAAATGTTGTCTTGTCAAAATTTCAATAGGTATAGACCTGTCATTTAGGCAAATTTCAGGGCCCTCTAGAGGGAGAAGGAGTAGAGTTGGGTACTTTAAAATAACTTCCTAGTACATACTTTAGCCTGTAGATCCATCCTTGAAAGTTTTGTTTTCCTAACCTAAATCCTTTCTGAGTGAGCAAGAAGTCAATTAACCAAAATTTTACCAAAATGTATCAAGTGGTATATTCACTTTATAGGAAAGCCAGTTATATGAACTGCTGTAATTTTACCAAAATTTGCCATTTTAAGAGCTCAAAAAGTGCTTAAATATGAATATTGCAATAGAAGCAGTTAGTTTACTTGTAAAGAGTATGAAAAAGGTATTGAGCAGTATGGTCACTTTATTTGTAAGTCAGTAATATGGACAGTCATATTTACCAAATTCATTGCACGTAGGCTATACAACTCAGGGTATAGGCCTAATGGTTGCCAGCAGAAAATTTTTCAGAGAGGGGGTGGACAAATGCCTGAATAACAGTATTGGTTTGGGGGACAAGGGATATATGTATTCTAGGCTTTGCTTTAACTTACTTAAAGTACTACTTAAGTAAAATTTTCCATTACTTGTACTTGTACTTAAATAAAAACTCTAGGGTGTACTTATTACTTGATACTTAAGTAAGAATACAAAATACTTATTACTTAAGATACTTTTAATGTACTTGTTTTTCAATTACTTTACCTTTGATGCCAAAATTTTGTGTGTGTGTGCTTTGGCAATGTACAAGAAAACATCACCTTTATATTTAGAGCAAACTCAGATATAGCTTTTGTGTGTGTGTGCATTGGCAATGTACATGAAAACATCACCCTTTAGATTTAGAGTAAACTCTATAGCTCCATGCCCTTTTTTTGGATATGAAATAAGGTAGTTGTTTTTGACAAAAAAAAATTATAGTATGATGACACTTGGTTTAATTTTTGTTTAAAAGTTATATAACAAAGAATATGGAAATTATTTCACAGTTTACTGGTTAACAGTGAGCTAAAATCCCTTGTTGTGTGCTAAATGTTGCATACTGTAGTCCATTTGGGCTTATATTTCCAACGTTAGTATTCAAGTTTTGTCATCTTGTCAACTGAACCAAATTTCAACCATTTCATCATCTTCAGGACCATATTTATTGGTAAAACTACTGAAGCTATGAATCTTTGCCCATCTAAATGTTGTCTGCAATAAACAAGTCCAGGGAATTCTAGCTGGATCCAGTGCAGTGGTATTTTGTCAAATTCAGGTATTCAGACAAATCTGACTTCAGATTTGTCACTTCATTCATAAGTTACAGGCCCTACTTAATTAAAAGAAAACTCAACTTTCTTAAGACTTGAAACCCTCTCCCCCTTGCCTTATTTGATATAGGGTTTGTGATACCAGAACTTGAATCAGGTCTTAGGCATCTTTGGTCTAGTTTTCATTTGGATCTGTTACTCCATTTGTGAGGTATACTAAATTAAACAGAAAGCTTAAATTTTTCAGGAATTAAAACCCACTACCCTTGTTAAATTTGAGCTAGGGTCTTCATCTTTGAACTTGACATGTCTCATAGTCCTTGACACCAAATCTGCCATTCAAAATTTTCATGCAAATCCAACCAGCACTTCTCTGCCTATATGTGATTACACAGATAGATGGACAGACAGACGGATGGATTTTGCAACATCTTAGGTAGCCATGTTGGCTCACTGGATCCAAAAAAAGGAAAACAATAGCATATCATCATCAAGGCATCATCACCTATATTTGGATAGGGGAAAATATCCATCAAGATAGCTTTTTGAGATCTGTATGTCTGTCTGCCCATCTGTGCCATCAAGTATAGTGGGAGAACCACCAGTCAGATTTGTATTAAAACTCAACTATTTGGATTAAAATTGAGCTTAATTAGGGTGATGGGGCTTTAAGTGTTAAAGAAAATCTGAGTTTTTCATTTAACTCACTGTAACTTGCAAATGGAGAGATAAATTTTGATGAAAATTAAATGAAGATACCTTAGAGTATGACATGCATTGAGTTCTGGGATGAAGACCCAAGCTTAATTAGGGCAAGGGAGAGGGGGCTTTAAGTGTTAAAAAGTTGAGTTTTTTGTTTGACTCAGTTCAACTTCTGAATGAAGTAATGGATCTCAATGAAAGTCAAGCCAAAGATGCCAAAACCATAGGACACATAATGTTTGGAGATGAAGACCCTAGCTTAATTAGGGGGAGGGGGCTTTAAGTACTAAAAAAAGTTGAGTTTTTCATTTAATTCAGTGTAACTTGCGAGAGATTGATGGATCTCAGTGAAGAGTGAACCAAAGGTGCCTAAGACCATGACAGACATCAAGTTTTGAGATGAAAACCCTAGCTCCAATAGAACAAGGGGGAGTGGGTTTTAAGTGCTGAAAGCTTTGGGTTTAATTTAGCATAACTTGCAAATGGAGCAACAGATCCAAATGAAAGCTAGACCAAAGATGACTAGGATCAGGGCTCATATCAAGCTCTGATATCACAAGCCCTATCTAAAATAGGGTGAGGGAGAAGGGGTTTAAAGTTTGAAGAAACTCAAGTTTTCCTTCAGTTTAGTAGGGCCTATAACTACTTCCACCTTAGATACATGATTGACATAAACAGAACGAATTAACTCTCTTTTGGGGAGTTGGGGGGAGGGTTAATTCTGAAAAATTAGAAAAAATGAGGTATTTTTATCTTACAAAGGAGTGATCAGATCTTCTTGAATTTCATCGGATGAAATTTTATATTTAGAAGGACCTCAAAACTCAGATCTTATGTTTTAAACCCCGACCGGATCCAGTGTCATTGGGGGGGGGGGGCTCAGAATATCTTGAAAATGCTTAGATTGGAGTGATCAGGATGAAACTTGGTGGGAAGAATAAGCACAAGTCCTAGATACATGATTGACATAACTGAAATGGATTCGCTTGCTTTGGGGAAGTTAGAGGGGGTGTTAATTCAGAAAAATTATAAAAATTGACGTATTTTTAATTCAAGAGTGGGTGACCATTTGTGAGGTATTCTTGAATTTGATATTAAGAAGGAACTCATGTTGCAGATCTCTTATTTTAAACACCAACCAGTTCTGGTGACATTGGGGGAGAGTTGGAGGGGGAAACTGGAAATCTTGGAAAATACTTAGAGTGGAGAGACCAGGATGAAACTTGGCGGGCTTGGTGGTGTCATCAAAGTGTTAATCTAGAATTCATTTTCATACTCTTCTTTTCTTTCACCACACTGAGAGCCAGCAACCTTCAGCTAGCTGCCAAAAGTGTGGATTTTTGCTGCTCCATTTTATTGAGCTTTGATTTTGCTTGTTAAGAAAGTCTGCAACTGACTCACTTGGCTTCTTACTTTTAAATTTGATTTTTTTTTTTTTTGATAATGTTTTTACCTATTGAATCAGAGAATGTACTACTTTATTACCTTTTGTCTGTTTTAAAGCCAATCCAAAGTCTATTTTCCTATTTTCAATATTTTTTCCACCATTCTGACATGTTTCAGAATAACCCTGTATTTTTTCAAACGTGCCAGATTTAACTGAATATTAATTGCCAGATGTTTAACTCTATGTGCACTGTATTAATCCTGTCATGTGATCTGTCTGATCCAATCAGAAGTTTTTTGACTGCAATTAATTGTTTTGAAAGTCTTTTGAGTTCAAGCCATTGTGTTGAAAATTGGTTCAAATTATTTTTTGGACTTCAATGGGTGTCAATATCACCCAAACAATATCAATATTTTTTCCATCATTTCCACAGGTTTCAGAATAACCCTGTATTTTTTCAAACTTGCCAGATCTGATTGAACATTAATTGCCAGAAGTTCAACTCTACATGCACCATGTTAATCCTGTCATGTGATATGTCTGATCCAATCAAGAGTTTTTTGACTGCACTTAATTGTTTTGATAGTCTTTTCATTTCAAGCCGTTGTGTTGAAAATTGGTTAAGATTATTTTCTTGGACTTCATTGGGTGTGTACCTGCCAAACAAGGGAAATAGTTAAAAACAATGAAACAGAAAATCTGGTTCTTGATTAAGATTTCCAAGAGAGGAATGACAGGGGACATTTTATAGGCAAGGGAAGGGGTAAAGAAGCCTTCAGAATGGCTTTAAAAAGGTAGCATAGGCTTGACGTCAGATATATATATATATATATATATATATATATATATATATATATATATATATATATATATATATATATATATATATATATATATATATATATATATATATATATATATATATATATATATATATATATATATATATATATATATATATATACTTTAGCAGGCAAGGCAAAAACAAAAAAGGTGCATGTTTATGCAATTGTTTTTTTTTTTAAATTTTCCAGGGTTAGCATGGTCTTTTTCACTAATTTTACAATGAGAGGAGCATCAGTTTCTGCACAGGCATGATCAAGTCTTAGAAGCAGAGGATCCCAGCCAATTTTTAACAAAATGTGCACTAATAAATAACATTTTTTTTGGAAAGAAGAGGTGCAGACAGATACTTTAAACACCTTCCCAGAACATTATTCAGGCTCTGGATACATTCTTGAAAACTTAATTTTAATAACTACTTTCCAAGATATAAAAAAACCTCAATATTTTACCACTATCAAGCCCATAAGACAATGACCAGCCAATACAATTAGAAAATTTTAAATAATAAAATCAGAATTTCCAGGGGGAAGGAGTTGCACCCCTCCTGAAAATCAGGAACTATAAAGTAATAATGAGGGAACCACAGAAAAGATAGCAAAATAAGGAAAAATTATAGAAAAAATGTCTGTTACCCTGTGGTAGGCTGCCTGCCAATTAGTTTTAACCCTAAAAAAGGGTTTAAACCCTAACCTCATTCTGTGACAAGTGATCCCTTTCTAGTTTTTCTAACATTTTTTCTTGCAGTAAAAAAAAAAAAAAAAAAAAAAATCCTTAGTAATAATGAATAGTAATTAAATAGCAATAGCTTATCAATAACAAAATCATAAGAACCTAAATAGTGATAAAATCAAATCAAAGAATCAGCTTTTTATGGTGATTAAAGATATGTATTTGTTTCTAGTTTGAAGTTAAAAATCCCAAGTTATTAGTAATTTATGATTGTTTTCCAAATCATGCCCAGGCCTAACCAAGATATAATGTGGGGTACTGGCACCTAAAAACCTGGTTAATTGCTGTTAAAATCTGTGGATCAATAACTGTAAATTGATTTTTACCAACCTGTGTTTAACTTTGCGCTTCAAATTTTGGACAAAACTTGAATATACTTAAAACAGTTGTGATGAACAGTATTTTTAGTCAAAAAGTCCTATTTATAGTTTCTACTGCAGAATTTTGGTTGGATGAAGGGGTGTATTATTGTTCATATGGCGAAATTCTCTGAAGCTTTTGATCTTCCATATAGCTGAAGCCAATCACAATCAAACAGTTAGTGTAAACCAAATGTAAGTAAGGAGCAACCCAGCTCAATAGCAGCCAAAACTCCAAAAAACGGACTTTTGATACCAATAGATACATCTAAGAATCAAATTTTTATACTGATTTTGAATATATAACTTTTATCAAATTTAATCTTACCAATCAAAAGTTACAAGCCTGAGAAAATTTGCCTATTTTCGAAAAAGGGCAAAACACCCCCTAAAAGTCATCGATTCTTAATGAAAATCACACCATCAGATTCAGCATATCAAAGACCCCAACTGTAGATGGTTCAAGATCCTATCTGCACAAATGTGGAATTTTGTATGTTGTATTTTTTTTTGCCAGAAGAAAGATCATGGATTGGTACTTATTTGTTGTTGTTTTTTTCCCAGAAGTGATTGTATTGACCCAGTGGTCCTAAAATTTTGCGACAGGACTCAATCGAATGGGAATTAAAAGTTCTAGTGCTATTTTTAAGTTACCAGAAAATTGGAGAGCAACTAGGCCCCCTCCCACGCTCATTTTTCCCAAAGCACTGGATCAAAAATTTGAGATAGCCATTTTGTTCAGTATAGTCGAAATGTCTAATAACTATGTCTTTTAGGGTGACTTAGTCCCCAGGGGAAGGGCTGCAAGGTGTGAACTTTGTCTATTGTTTACATATAATGTTGGTTATTGGTAAGTATACAGACGTTTTCAGGGGGAACTTTTTCTGGTGGGGAGGTCAGGGGGATCAGGTTATGTGGGACGATCTTATCATGGAGGAAGAGAATTTCCAAGGAGGGGCACTGGATTTCCCAGTATTATTTGAAAAACAATCTGAAACTAAATAAAAAAAACAAGAATTTTCAACTGAAAGTAAGGATTCAGGGCATTCAGTTTGATATAATCACCCCTGGAAAAAACAAAAAACTAATAAACATGGATCAACAATCTATGCAAATTTCAAAAGGCTAGAGCTGGAGCCAATGTTCCCAAATCAAGTGAAAATTGAAAAATGATCCTTATATTACCATAAAAGCAGAGATATACCTAAGAAAACTGACTGACCTATCTCTCTAGATACCCTACTTGAATTATTCAGGCTTATTTTAGATTTGACAAGATTTTTTGCAGAAACTAAATTTCAGCTGGGGGGCATACTTGGGTCTGGGGGCAGTTGCCCCTTCTGCCCCATAGCAAATTACTTCCTTTTTCTGTTGTTGTATCAATTATCATAAAAATTTTGTTTTTAGTTTTGGCAGAGGTCACTTTTTATTTAGCTTATTAGTGTAGACTATTTGATAAAATAACATTGTCATAATTTGTTGTTTAAGCCTGTTCATATTATTCAGTTGAATTGAACAATCAAAAGAAAGAGGGTCAATTTTACAGCTGGGCTGTAGGTTTAAATTTAATTTTTTTTTCTATTCTGTAATTTTTTAAATGTCTAAAGAAGGGATTTTAGGGATTTTTAGGGATTAAAGGGATTTTAGTTCATGGGAGAGTATAGTTCTGATATGAAAAAGGTGCATTTTAAATTGTCCATTATGAAATAAAAGCATGGTATCTATGCATGTAGAATGATTTTTAAGTATCTCTACTCCTTTGGTGACATATTCTAAGGCTTAGGATATTGCAAAAGGGCATGTCTACATTTGTTTATATCTTTAGAAGCAAGAAAATTTTCTGTAGTTTTGGTTTGAGCCTGATCTTAAAGATCAAATGCATAATAATTAGCCTAAATGTATTACTGATTAAATAGATTGATTATTTTGCCAGGAATCCTTGATGTATAAATTCTAATCAGTTTTGCTTCATTTTGCACAAAAATTAAGGTGCTCTCTTTATTTGAGACTTTTTTTTCCTAAATGAATTTAAAGGTAAACTTATTCTTACAAAAATAATTCCCTAGAATCAGTGCTGCAACAAGTACTCCAAATTTTTACTTAAATATCCAGTATTAAGTACTCATTGTTTTTTTTTACTTAAATATCAAGTAATAAGTACTTTCCAAATTCTTACTTAAGTATCAAATATCAAGTACTTGCCAAAATTGTACTTAAGTATTACTTCAAGTACTATATATATATATATATATAAATATATATATATATATATATATATATATATATATATATATATATATATATATATATATATATATATATATATATATATATATATATATATATATATATATATAGAATAAATACATGGAGTAGTACTTGAAGTAATACTTAAGTACAATTTTGGCATCACAACTGTTTTAAGTATATTCAAGTTTTGTCCAATTCTGAAAGTGAAATTCTGATTTTATTATTTAAAATTTTCTAATTGTATTGGCTGGTCATTGTCTTATGGGCTTGATAGTGGTAAAATATTGAGGTTTTTTGATATCTTGGAAAGTAGTTATTAAAATTAAGTTTTCAAGAATGTATCCAGAGCCTGAATAATGTCCTGGGAAGGTGTTTAAAGTATCTGTCTGTACCTCTTCTCCCCACAAAAAATGTTATTTATTAGTGCACATTTTGTTAAGAATTGGCTGGGATCCTCTGCTTCTAAGACTTGATCATGCCTGTGCAGAAACTGATGCTCCTCTCATTGTAAGATCAGTGAAAAAGACCATGCTAACCCTGGAAAATAAAAAAAAACAAAAAACAATTGCATAAACATGCACCTTTTTTGTTTTTGCCTTGCCCGCTAAAGTATATATATATATATATATATATATATATATATATATATATATATATATATATATATATATATATATATATATATATATATATATATATATATATATATATATATATATATATATATATATATATATATATATATATATATATATATATATATATATATATATATATATATATATATTATATATATATATATAAATGACCCCCCCTCTACCGTTTTCTGTGAAAGAGTTATAGCTGTAGACCTATAACTATCCTTCAAATAGTATAAAGTTTTGCCATGTTTTTAGCTGGGGGGGGGGGGTAAGAATATGCACTCCCATAAATATATTCCCTAATTTCCACAGTACTGTGTTTTCCTTGGGTATTTATTCGAGTTAGCAAATATCTATGGAATGCCCTTTTTGTGTAATATTGTTGAAAATTTCACTTCTGAAATAGGTACATCAACAAAACTGAATTCTTATTACTATAATTTCATAAATTGTTCTTTTATAGGCACCACAAACAATGTTTTGCTGGTCTTAACAATGATAGAAAACTTTTTGCTTAAAATTTTAAAATGAGATATCATGAAATGTTGGAATAAAAAAGGTAGAACATTTAAACAAATACAAAAAAAAACAACGAAACAAATTTTATTTTCAAGGCATTTTAGCAGCAAAGTTAAAAGAAGTTGTTATGTTAAATTAATATTATAAGGTAAGAATTTGTGTGTTGTTTTTAGTTTAAAAGGGAAATGCTTCAACAAGATAACTCCTTTTGGACTTAGATGAAGCTTTCTCCTCTTTATTATTCTGTCATGTTCAGTTGAGTCTCAGATGTCAGTGCAAGCTATGGTCTGGCGACTTTGGGAGCTGACTATTGATATCTTCTTATAGGAATGGGTGATGAGGAGCCAAGTGATCAGCAGATCAATGCTAGTCATGATACCATTTGGAAGCGAATCAACACACTTATAGAAGTGAAAAGAAAAGAAGCAGATATCGCGAACGTTTATGAATTTTGTGGAGAAGCTCAATCCACAGCCTGTGCCCGAACGTCTGCTGTTCTTTACAAAAGGAAAGATGGAATATCACATCTTCGGAGGTCTCGGGTTGAGAACCCGTACGGACCACAAACTGATCCGTCTCTTACCTATGAAACTAATTGGGCCCTTCAGGAAAGACTAGGTGCAGTCGAAGAACACTTGAATGTGAAACCTGTTGCAAAAGATATCTATCAAAGACTTCAAAATGTTGAAAATAAACTGTTACTTTTGGAATCAGTAACTCCCGAGTATGGACATAATTTGAGCAAAAAAATTATGAGTGAGAATGTTGCTGAAGCTAAGAATAATGATACTTTAGAAAGAATAATCGAGCTTAAAAGAAGACTAGTGACAAAAAAATAGCTTGTGTTTGATAATTTTATACAGAGAATTTGTTTTTTTTCTGAATTGTGTAGCTGACAAAAAGATTTTTTCTTGTTCATTTTCAAATACACACCCTCTTATCTTTTTAGATTTGGTGTATTTTTAGAGAACAAATTAAAATTATAAATGTCATTTTTTAAGTGCAGACATTGCTCTAGGTGGCTGATTCTATGTAGTAATTAAATAGAAAAAAAGTTTTTTTAATGTAAAGTAAGGAGCAACATTAAAACTTATCAGAAATTATTACGTTTATAAAGGGGATTACCCCCTCCTCAACACCTCGCTCTTTACGCTAAAGTTTTTAAGTACTTTCAAAAAAATTCTTGTTGTTCTGTTCAAGAATTGGGACAAAATTCGAACTTTAGCGTAAAGACCTAGGTTTTGAGGAGGGGTCAGCCCCCTTCATATACGTAATACTTTCTGTTCGTAATAAGTTTTAATGTTGCTCCTTACTTTACCTTGAAAAAACTTAATAATTTCTAAGCAGTTTTTAAATAATGTGAAGAAATCTGATCCTATCTCTACGGAGAAACTCCCCTCCCCGCGGAAATATCCTCTAGACAATTCAATCCCGGTGATAGTTCTACTACTACTACTACTAATAACTCACTGCAGCACCAAGCCGCCTGAGGCCAACACAGCTACGCACGCTCCTCCTCCAACCTAATCTATTTAAAGCCTCCCTCTTTACACCCTCCCAGGAAGTTCCCATTTCCTTTAAATCCTTATTTATGACATCCTCCCAACCCAGACAAGGACGACCTGCTTTCCGTGTAGCCCCGGACGGTTGGCCAAAAAGGACAATCTTCGGTAATCTGTCATCCTTCATCCGTAGAACGTGGCCTAGCCATCTCAACCTTTCTTTCATTATAGCCCCAGAAAGCGGGATTGAACCACACTTTTCGTACAACCTACTGTTTGAAATACGGTCAGTCAGCCGGGTACCCAGAACAATCCGTAGGCAATTTCTCTGGAAAACATCTAGTAAATTTTCATCTGCTTTTCGGAGTGTCCATGCTTCAGAGCCATATTTGACCACTATCACAGGTGAACTGTGATAGTTCACCCCGGATAATTGCCCTTAACAACTCCGCGTATAAAATTGAGAAGGAAAAGAGAAAGCAAGACATATAAGAAGATTTTCTATAGGCATTCTGGCAAATTTCTTGTGACAAGTTCATCTCCCTGGAAATTTTCGCCGTGGAAAACACCACTCAAAATGTATGCATACTTCCCAATAACAAATACTATGTGTAAACAATGGGCTAATTTCATTACTCAAAGACCTTCCCCCTGGGACTGTCGGAATCATGCTATATCCAAAGGCATAGTTACTAGGTCTTTCAACAATGATAAACAAAATGGCTATCTAAAATTTTGATAAAATGATTTTGAGAAGAAGGACTGGGGGAGGGGGCCTAATTGCCCTCCTATATTTTTGGTCCCTCAGAACGGACACTAGAGCGTTTAATTTACATTCGAATGTGCTTTCTCAGGATGTTGTAGACCAACGAGTCAATACGATTACCCCTGGAAAAAAAAACACGCATCCCTAATCTTGCTTCTGGCAAAAAAGAAAATATTAAATTCCACATTATTTTACTGTTAGGGGGTGTTTCCCCTTTTTTCGAAAACTAGGTATATTTTCTCAGGCTTATAACCTTTGATGGATAAAACTAAACTTATAAAGCTTATATATTTGAAACCAGCATAATAGACCGATTTTTTTATATATCTTTTTGTATCAAAAATCCATTTTTAGAGTTTTGGTTGCTATTTAGCCGGGTCGCTTCTTACTTACAGTACCACGAACTGTTTAGAAAGGTTGGGACTGAAAAAGAGTCCCCAGTTTCTGCGAAAATGTTTGAAAATGAATATTGTTTAAGATGAGCAAAGACTGAATGATGAAAATCTTTGATAGATATTTTAAGTCAAAGTATAGCGAAGAAAAATCAGACTTATTAATAGTCTTTAAATCTCATTAAGTGTTATCGGACATTCAGTATGGAAACACGTATATGTGTTAGAATTTTTGTACCGAAAAAGAAATTCGATGTATCGAATTATCAAAATTTTGGAGCGAACTTCAGGGAAATAAAAACGAAAAGTAACTTGGTGGAGGAGGCAAAAGGAGAACAGAAAATCTCAAAAAAGAGCACATAATTGAAATCGTATTCTGGAAAAATATATTTTAGGAATCAATTTGTCTAATTGCAGCTTATTAACATCCCAGTTTTCTTCTGTCCAAAGAGATAAGAATTTTGATCTTTCGAAGAGATGGATCGTGGTTTTCAAATCCGCATTATAGTCTTATGGCAAGACATTTAAAGGGGATAGTTAGGTGATTCTAGTGAGGCAATATCCAAAAAAAGAGAAAAAATGGCAGATAAGAACTAAAATTATATGCTCTTGAAATTAAAAGACTGGTAGGATAGGGTGTAGTGAATGGAACTGTATTGCACCATTTAATGAATTAAAATTGAATTCGTTAAATTGAAATAAATACAGACGGCTCGAACAATATAATGAAATACCGATGTTGTTCTATTACGGTTTCTGTGTTTGAAAGGGGTAGGAGGGACTGGAGGGAGACTGAGGCGAAAGAAAACGAATTATGCTTCAAAATAATAATTATATCGTGGGTGTTACCAGTAGTACGTAAAAAACTTCAGCTTCAACAATGAACACAGGTGCCCTGTAAAAGGGATTAACACACTATTTACAAAAAAGAAGTATGAATATCCTCAGTTTCTCGGTAAAAAATGAAAATCTGTAAATCCCTGGAAAAAGCTACGAGTTTGAATAGCCTTAACAAAGAAAACAATGAAGAACTATGAAGAAAGTATAATCTTCAAAGTCTGTGAGTCTAAATCCGAAGCTTTTCAGCAATGTTTAATCAATTGGAATTTTCAGTCGATGAAATTTGGCGCTCATTAGGTAAAAACGTTCAATTTACGCTCCCTCAATGAAAATGTTACTTCGGGTGCCTCGCGACAAATCATTGCATGAAACTTATAACTTGTGAATTCTTAAAACGATAGAATCAGCATGAATTTGCACGATAGAAAAATGGAAAACATGAATTTCCTTGACCAAAAAATGGGAAAGTGGGAAGAAAGTATATACAGGACATCATAAGTGCATTTCTTTTTATTTGAAATGAAACTAAGATTTGAAAATAAATTCCACAGCACACTATGTTCAACAACCGTTTTTGGTCCTGGATCAAAATCAACCAAAATTTTAATATTAAGGGTACGTTAGGTTCAATAATATTTTTTAAATCAGTCTGTTAGTGAATAGTCAGGAAAAAAATTATCAAGATAAAATTACAATGGATTTTTAACCTCAAATTATTATTATAAAATTAAGAAAAATTTCTGTGGGTCACCCTGCAGTGACCCTTTGATCATAGATTGCCGATTCCTGTTCTACATTTCATATTCTCTATATATTTTAGAATACAAGTAAAATATTCCAAAATCCTTATTTTCTTCAGTGCTTTCATTTGTTTTTCTGTGTGTCTGCCCAATTTTTTTATTGGGGGGGGGGGGGTCTTGGGGGAGTAAGCCAAGCACCATCAACTCAAACGTGGTCCTATCATTAGCGTGTATACAGCCACTCGGAGAAGATTGACATTGCTGCTAACAATTGCACATGCGCTGGTAGCACTACTGTGGAACAGTGTTGTCAAGTAAGTTTTTCCAATTTTATTTCCTAAATTCAAGCATAAAAATAGATGGCATTATGAAGCTCTCAAGGATCAAGTTTCTTATCAACTTATTTGTCCCTTATCTCAGTTAGGCAAGCCTGGATAAAATAATAAAGAGTTCTAATTAGTACAATCAATTTGGTTAAGGAAAATATGAATTTCTTCGCTTTGTCGAAAATAAGAGTGTTATTCAAGCTCATAGAGATTGTAAGTTATTTTTAATAATATTATATTAATGAAAAGCGACAGGGAAGACGTAATTAGTCAATGTGCTGGGATTTCCATTGTATACTTCTTTTTGTGTTTTCTCTTTAAATTTTTCTAATAACAGTTGCAGTAATTTGTAAAATGGTACTAGTAATAATTTTAAGGAACAATAAAATATTTTCTTAATTACACCATATAACTTTTTGAGTATCCCTAATGTGTCGTAATGATGTTTTTACTATTTTTCTGAAAAGGGGAAAGTTTTCAAATAGAATGACTTGTTCTTTTTTTGCTCAAATTTTAGCAGAAGAAAAAATAAACATTATTGTAGTAGGCTGTTAGCAAACACTTAAAAATGTGACTGAATAAATGTAATGACAGCTTATATAGTTATCCTTAGAGCAATGAGCCTAGAAACTCCATACCCCCCTCCCCTTTTGATTGCTACCTATCAGTTTGGTTTTTGACGCCGTCTTTTTTTGCGGAATTTGTTGGAAGGATTAAGCAAGTAAGACGGCACTAGACCCTTAAGGTCCAAACCGGCGGTGCTGATCTCCGTTTCATGGCCCTTCAGCCAGGAAGTGCAATGAGGGGGGGGCTGGGGAACAACCATCCTGTGCTTTCGCACACCCTTCCTGCTACCTGCAATCTTCGGATTGCAGGCTATTGGAAGGATTGGAAATGATTTGTTAGGAAAGCTTTAGAGGCCCGAAGTGACAGTCGATTATTACGTTATATTGTATAGAGAGGTAGTTTTTGCAATAATTTCCTAACAATGATTTCTGTATGTTAAAGTTCCAACTTCGCTTGGTACTCATACATCTTAAAAACCTTGTTTAAAATAAAATAATCCTTGTTCGTCTTGTTTTTTAAATGCACAGAATAAACCTTGCTATAATATCTTCGTCAAATCTAAGCGATGAAAATAAAACAGTCAACATGAGTTTTCGTTTAAAGATTAAGAATAGGTCTAACTTTGTATCTCTTAAAATATCTCGGGAAGTATTCGTAACCTTGCCGTGCTTGTATTTTTGTGACATTTTGACAGTTAGTTGACATTGATTTTAATTTTTTTTTTACAGTATTTGACTCGGAATACGAATTTGGCTTTTTTTTTTCCTTTTACTCTATGAACAGTCAACATGAGTTTTCGTTTAAACTTTTTGAGTATCCCTAATGTTTTGTAATGATGTTTTTACTATTTTTCTAAAAAGGGGAAAGTTTTCAAATAGAATGACTTGTTCTTTTTTTGCTCAAATTTTAGCAGAAGAAAAAATAAACATTATTGTATTAGGCTGTTAGCAAACACTTAAAAATGTGACTGAATAAAGGTAATGACAGCTTGTATAGTTATCCTTAGAGCAATGAGCCTAGAAACACCATACCCCCTCCCCTTTTGATTGCTGCCTATCAGTTTGGTTTTTGACGCCGTCTTTTTGTGCGGAATTTGTTGGAAGGATTAAGTAAGTAAAAAGTGAGTAAGAAGGCACTAGACCCTTAAAGTCCAAACCGGCGGTGCTGATCTCCGTTTCATGGCCCTTCAGTCAGGAAGTGCAATGGGGGGGGGGCTGGGGAACAACCATCCTGTGCTTTCGCACACCCTTCCTGCTACCTGCAACCTTCGGATTGCAGGCTATTGGAAGGATTGGAAATGATTTGTTAGGAGAGCTTTAGAGGCCGAAGTGACTGTCGATTGTTACGTTATATTGTATAGAGAGGTAGTTTTTGCAATAATTTCCTAACAATGATTTCTGTATGTTAAAGTTCCAACTTTGCTTGGTACTCATACATCTTAAAAAATTTCTTTAAAAGAAAATAATCCTTGTTCGTCTTGTTTTTTAAATGCACAGAATAAACCTTGCTATAATATCTTCGTCAAATCTAAGCGATGAAAATAAAACAGTCAACATGAGTTTTCGTTTAAAGATATTAAGAATAGGTCTAACTTTGTATCTCTTAAAATATCTCGGGAAGTATTCGTAACCTTGCCGTGCTTGTATTTTTGTGACATTTTGACAGTTAGTTGACATTGATTTTAATTTTTTTTTTACAGTATTTGACTCGGAATACGAATTTGGCTTTTTTTTTTCTTTTACTCTATGAACAGTCAACATGAGTTTTCGTTTAAACTTTTTGAGTATCCCTAATGTTTTGTAATGATGTTTTTACTATTTTTCTAAAAAGGGGAAAGTTTTCAAATAGAATGACTTGTTCTTTTTTTGCTCAAATTTTAGCAGAAGAAAAAATAAACATTATTGTATTAGGCTGTTAGCAAACACTTAAAAATGTGACTGAATAAATGTAATGACAGCTTATATAGTTATCCTTAGAGCTATTTTCGTTTAAAGGTATTAAGAATAGGTCTGACTTCGTATAGGAAATTTTTCAAAGTTGCAGAACAAAGCATAGCTCGTAAAAACAGGGGAAGAAAGGAAGGGGTTTTGATCCTACACCATGTGTCTCATATTTTAAAAGTTGTTTTCAGACAAACTTCTTTATCTAGAAATCCCCAACAAGTGAGCGTCTTGGGCCAAATAACCATCAGCAGTGCTTCTAAAACAGTTTTTAGTGTGAATAAATTGCTTCATCTATAACATCTATATATATATATATATATATATATATATATATATATATATATATATATATATATATATATATATATATATATATATATATATATACATATATATATATATATATATATATATATATATATATATATATATATATATATATATATATATATATATATATATATATATATATATATTAGCTTTCAGAGTGAGAACATCTCAAATAACTGGATTATATTGACTCGGAGTTCAAAGTAAAAGGATTTGGTTTGAATTGGATATTTATGAACTGTGAGTAAAACCGGTCTACTTTAGTGTGACGAAAATAACGAATTCAGTTACTTTGAAAAGGATTATTTTGAAACTAATTTTATCGGATGTTAGCTGTTTGACAGCATGGTGAGTAATAATTTGATTTGATTTTGGACTTTGGCTAATTGTCCATATTTGTTGGTTATACCATTATGACGGAATATGTACATTCGTCGGTGTTGAATTTCGTGCAATCAAATCTTAAAAAAGGAGTAAGTGATGAAGTTATTGCTAACCATGCTGTTGGGTTTTTCGATGAGAAGTCTATTATGGCGGCTAAAATAGAACTTTGGTCTCATGTTTACGAGGGTGAACGTGTGCAAAGACGCCAAGGCGATCAAGCTAATTACCGTCACATTAAGGACATGATGGAAATCTTCCAGAAATGCGACAGCGAAAATTTGCCTTTGCCTACATACGTGATTATTTTACCTACCGAGGTTCCTGTTATTCCTGCTGTGGCTTATTCTAGCTTCGCCTCAAAGCTTGTAAGCATTGATTCGGAACTTAAGCAAATCCGTGAGAAGATTTCGTCGTATGATCTTAAATTCCCCCCTCTTAGCAGCCCTGGCGCTCAGTCATTGAATCCCGATCTGACGACCGTTGTTATTTCTAAAGTCCCATCAGAATTAGATAATCCTGCCAAGCGTCGCGAAATAATATACTCTATTCCAGGTCATGAATGTATTCACAGCATTAAGCCCTCTGGCGATAAGCTAGTGGTACGAATTGACAAGATTGCTGCAAGGAACTTTTGCAATGCCGTTCCAAATGTAATGATAGATTGTGACGTCAAAGTAAAAGAAACGAAATATACTGGAATCATTAAGGGTATACCGACCAATTTTGATGAGGAAATGTTAATTGATTGCAATAATATTACTCATGCGAAGCGAATAGGCAATTCTTTGGCTGTTAGAGTGTTTTTTGAAAACGCTGTTGCGCTGGCTAATGCACTTCGACTTGGTATAAAGATTGGGTATGAGATATATTGAGTTTACGAATACCAACGCCCACCCAAATGCTGTTATAATTGCCAATCACCAAATCACTTAAAATCAAATTGTGATAAAGAAAAATGCTGCTCCCGTTGCGCAGGGCAACATGAATCCTCGCCTGATTCTCCGTGCCAGGCTACACCAAAATGTGCGAACTGTCAAGGCAATCATGTGTCATTTTCAATGAAATGCCGAATTCTTCGTGAACTTCTGTCGAAACGATCGTCCTATACTAGAAAATGAGTGCTAAGACTAATTTCACTATATGTTCGTTCAATATTAACGGTACTAAGGATAAAGACGTTTCTTTAGATCAGAAATTATAAAATTTTGATGTTTTATTCCTCCAGGAGCATCTCCTACCTTTAGTGAGCTTAAACTCCCTACAGAGAAGTAACGAACATTCAGTTTTTTCTAAAAGTGCACGCAAAACCTCTGGCAGACCATCAGGTGGCCTAGCATGTTTAATAAAAAAGACGCTGTTTTCACCACCCCCTTTATGCTATCACGAGAGTGATTGTTATATTGCTATTCGTCTTGCCAACCTTGTCCTCATTAATGTTTATCTCCCCTGCGACCAGAAATCCCTCCGAAGTTTAACTAAATTTACAAAATTTTGCGCATTAATAAAAAGTCTTTTGAATGGCATTGAGAGTAGTGGACTGGATTGGTTATTAATCGGTGATCTGAACTGTAACATTCACTCTTCATCAGTGCGGACTGAGCTTCTGTTAGATTCCTTACCGAATAGTTACAAAATTTTGAAGAAAGATGCCTCCCATTCCTATATCCATAATAGTGGCTCACTTTCAGACATTGACCATTGTATCGTTTCTTCTGGTCTCATCTGTGGCGAAGTCCATGTTGATCAGGATGAGCGTGATTACGACCATCTCCCCCTATCCCTCACTGTTACCCTTAATGCTACTGCGGAGAAGAACCTTCGTCCCAATTCTAGAAAATGGATTTCTAAAAGAGAATGGAACAAAGCTGACTGGCCTCTTTATTTTTCTACGCTTGTTAGCCTTCTATCAACGATTAAAGTCCCTTTTAATCTGTTGTGTACAAGCGTTGGGTCCCCACAAGCCAGAATTCAGCTTAATATTTATTATAGCCACATTGTATCGTGCTTAAAGAGGTCTGAAGAAGTAGCTGTTCCCCTATGTCGCTTTAGAGCAAAAACAAGAAGTTCAATTTGGAAGAATGACCCAGAGCTCAAAACAATAAAAAATCGGGCTAAGTTGTGGCTAAAAATTTGGATAGCTTGCGGCCGCCCCTTAAGGGGTAATGTTTTCGATATTAAACAAAAAACAAAACTTGATTTTAAACGCTATCTTCGAAAAATTAGGTACAATGGTGCTGAATTTCCTAAGTCTCCTAGCCAGTGGAAAAAAGTGATCAATGTCGCGAAGTTTGATAGATCGCCTACGGCTGACCGAATCCCTAATGTATCATGGATCAATCATTATAGTAACATTTTCGATACAGTGATATATGCGGTTCATTTTCGTTTTGCCAAGCTCTGTTCTAATCTGTTGCCTAACAAAATCATTCAAGGTCATGTACCTCCCGTTAGTGTTGACCGTGTCAAAAGAAGTGTAGAGAGACTTAAATCGAAATCTTATGATATAGACGGGATCAGTGCTTTTCACCTCAACACCGATTCGGAGGAATTAGTTTATCACTTGCAGTTACTTTTTCAGATGTGTTTATGCTCTTCTTTAGTCCCTGATTCTTTTTTAGTTGGTAACATTACGTCAATTTTGAAACGCGGTAAGGACCCAACTAGTTGCGCTTCGTATAGGCCTATTACGGTTGCTTGTACTTTAAGTAAAGTATTTGAATATGTTTTGCTCCCTGATCTCCTGTCTAATGTAGATTATATGTCTAATCAGTTTGGCTTTAAGCCGTATATAGGATGCCAACATGCTCATCGTGCTATAGTTTCGCTATTACTTGAAGCGCATAAAAATGGTTTTGAGGTTCATTTTTGTGCACTCGATGTTTCAAAAGCTTTTGATTCAATTTGTCATAGCCAACTTTGGTATTCTTTAATCCAACTTGGTGCAAATGTGTCTATTATATCAACTCTTCGTTTTTGGTATGCTAATTCATATGTTCGACTCAAGTCAGGTGACACCTACGTTGGTAATATCCCCATCCGTTCTGGTCTTAGGCAAGGAGGAGTCTTATCCCCTTATCTTTTTAATGCTTGTCTTTATTCTGTTTTGCCACGTATTAATCCATCATGTTTTTTAGGCCTAACTAATCTTTCGTACATTGCATATGCAGATGATTTACTTTTGATCAGCCGCACTAAATCTAGCCTAATTAAGTCGACCCAGCTTGTTTCTAAGTCTTTTGAGGAAATCGACCTCAAACTTAATACTGAAAAATGTGAATATTTAGTTTTTAATGCTAAGCATCAAAGTAGTGATCTTGATTGTGGTTATTTTTCAGTTAAGCTCGTTTCTTCGATTCGGTGGCTTGGTATTAATATTTGTTCATCTTTATCAGCTTTTCGATCCTGTGGGCTAAATGATATTAAAAGTAAACTTAAAAAAGGGTACGCGAAAATTGTCCCGAACCGAGGCAGATTTTCACGAAAGGCTTTATCCAGACTTTATTCTACATATTGCGATCATTCTATATTGTTTCTTTCCTGTTTGCGCCCGTTGTTTAATAATCAAGATTTGCAGGGCATAAGAGTTATGTATTTTCGTTATTGTAAATATTTATTGTATCTGCCGCGTTCTTATAGAAATCAGAAGATTATCAGAAAGTTTTGTGCCACTGATATTATTTTCGTTTATAAAAAACTCTATGCTAGATTAGGTGCTGAGGCCTGTCAACGCTTGGGCCCTTACCACCCTTTGATTAGACTGTATTAATTGTATTGTTTGTGTTATTTCGTTTTTCTTTCCTTAATGTTTTTACTCCGCTTAATTTGTCAAAACAAGCGGGTAACAAATAAATTATTATTATTATATATATATATATATATATATATATATATATATATATATATATATATATATATATATATACTAGCTGTTGGGGTGGCGCTTCGCGCCACCCCAACACCTAGTTGGTGGGGGCGCTTCGCGCCCCCCCAAGCCCCCCCGCGCGCGTAAGTCGTTACGCGCCATAATAGTTACGCGCCATAATAGTTACGCGCCATTGTAGTTGTGTCCCTATGTCCCACCTGTGAATATAGATATATATATATATATATATATATATATATATATATATATATATATATATATATATATATATATATATATCTATATATATAAAAATAAGTTGTCTGTGGATCTGTGGATGGATCAGGTGACGTCACCTGAAAAAACTGGATCAGGTGACGTCAAAACTGAAAAAACTAAAAAAAGGCAAAAACTACAAAAAAAACTAAAAACTAATAAAAAAAATAAAAAAGCTAAAAAACTAAAAAACTAAAAAAAGGCAAAAACTACAAAAAAAACTAAAAACTAATAAAAAAGCTAAAAAACTAAAAAAACTAAAAAAAGGCAAAAACTACAAAAAAAACTAAAAACTAATAAAAAAATAAAAAAGCTAAAAAACTAAAAAAACTAAAAAAACTAAAAAAGGTAAAAAACTAAAAAAACTAAAAAAAACTAAAAAAAGGAAAAAACTGAAAAATAAGCTAAAATAAAGGTAAAAACCAATAAAAAACTAAAAAAAAAACTGAAAAAACTAAAAAAAGGCAAAAACTACAAAAAAAACTAAAAACTAATAAAAAAAGTAAAAAAGCTAAAAAACTAAAAAAACTAAAAAAACTAAAAAAAGGTAAAAAACTAAAAAAAAATAAAAAAAAACTAAAAAAAAGGAAAAAACTGAAAAATAAGCTAAAATAAAGGTAAAAACCAATAAAAAACTAAAAAGAAAAAAAGGAAAAAACTAAAAAAAAATTTCATCTAAAAAACTAAAAAAAACTAAAAAAGGTAAAAACTAAAAGAACTAAAAAATAAAAAAATAAATGACGACACTCAAAGAGAAAGCGACCAGGACAAAAGGAATGTTCGATTAGCAATCAACAAAGCACCGGGACACAACCATATATATATATATATATATATATATATATATATATATATATATATATATATATATATATATATATATATATATATATATATATATATATATATATATATATATATATATATATATATATCTATATTCACAGGTGGGACATAGGGACACAACTACAATGGCGCGTAACTATTATGGCGCGTAACTATTATGGCGCGTAACGACTTACGCGCGCGGGGGGGCTTGGGGGGGCACGAAGCGCCCCCACCAACTAGGTGTTGGGGTGGCGCGAAGCGCCACCCCAACAGCTAGTATATATATATATATATATATATATATATATATATATATATATATATATATATATATATATATATATATATATATATATATATATATATGGTTTTAACTACGTAAAACTTGCGAATATACAACATTCTTTGCTGTCCCATTGTCTTTGCATATAAATAGATTGTCAGGTTTACCGACTCTTGAACATGCAACATATAATGGTCCATGGGAAAACAATCTGTATTCAGATCTATACCTCATGATTCTAATGATTGCCCTTGAGCTTTGTTGATGGTGATTGCTAATTGACCATTCCCTGTCCCGGTGTCCCGGTCGTCATTTATATCCCCCTGTTTCCCCCGGTGTCCCCGTTGTAGTTGTGTCCCGGTCGTCATTTATATTCCCTGTGTCCCGGTCGTCATTTGTATCCCGGTGTCCCGGTCTGTATATACATTCGTTTTTTAGTTTTGTTTTTCTCCTTTATTTTTTTCCTTTTTTTTTCTTTTTTAGTTTATTTAGATTTTTAGATTTTTTAGTTTTTTTATTAGTTTTTAGTTTTTTTTCTTTTTAGTTTTTTTGTCCCGGTCGTCATTTATATCCCCCTGTTTTCCCCGGTGTCCCCGTTGTAGTTGTGTCCCTGTGTCCCGGTCGTCATTTATATTCCCTGTGTCCCGGTCGTCATTTGTATCCCGGTGTCCCGGTCTGTATATACATTCGTTTTTTAGTTTTGTTTTTCTCCTTTATTTTTTTCCTTTTTTTTTCTTTTTTAGTTTATTTAGATTTTTAGATTTTTTAGTTTTTTTATTAGTTTTTAGTTTTTTTTCTTTTTAGTTTTTTTGTAGTTTTTACCTTCTTTTTAGTTTTGTTAGTTTTTTTTTTACTTATGTCCTGGTCGTCATTTATACTCCCTGTGTCCCGGTGCTTTGTTGATTGCTAATCGAACATTCCTTTTGTCCTGGTCGCTTTCTCTTTGAGTGTCGTCATTTATTTTTTTTATTTTTTAGTTCTTTTAGTTTTTACCTTTTTTAGTTTTTTTTAGTTTTTTAGATGAAAATTTTTTTTAGTTTTTTCCTTTTTTTCTTTTTAGTTTTTTATTGGTTTTTACCTTTATTTTAGCTTATTTTTCAGTTTTTTCCTTTTTTTTAGTTTTTTTTTATTTTTTATTTTTTTTAGTTTTTTACCTTTTTTTAGTTTTTTTAGTTTTTTTAGTTTTTTAGCTTTTTTACTTTTTTTATTAGTTTTTAGTTTTTTTTGTAGTTTTTGCCTTTTTTTAGTTTTTTCAGTTTTTTTTTTAGTTTTTTATTGGTTTTTACCTTTATTTTAGCTTATTTTTCAGTTTTTTTCCTTTTTTTTAGTTTTTTTTTAGTTTTTTTAGTTTTTTACCTTTTTTAGTTTTTTTAGTTTTTTTAGTTTTTTAGCTTTTTTATTTTTTTATTAGTTTTTAGTTTTTTTTGTAGTTTTTGCCTTTTTTTAGTTTTTTTAGTTTTTTAGCTTTTTTATTAGTTTTTAGTTTTTTTTTGTAGTTTTTGCCTTTTTTTAGTTTTTTAGTTTTTTAGCTTTTTTATTTTTTTTATTAGTTTTTAGTTTTTTTTGTAGTTTTTGCCTTTTTTTAGTTTTTTCAGTTTTGACGTCACCTGATCCAGTTTTTTCAGGTGACGTCACCTGATCCATCCACAGATCCACAGACAACTTATTTTTATATATATAGATATATGTGTGTGTAATGATAAAGTTAATTATTTTCACTTCTTTAGAATAGTCTGTCATAAAGCAGAACTAAAGCAGATAGTTGCACGGTAAGGGTGAAAAAAGTCATTTTTGAATTAAAGTCAAGTTGCTGGCATCAAGCCATGGCTAATTGTAGAAAAACCCAAGACAGATTGTCTGAGTGAGAGGCAGATCTGTCATAAGACTTTTTTATTGTATAAAAATTCTGCGAGCCATTTGAAAGCAAGTTGAGACCGAAAAATGATTCAAAAGTTTATGACCCATTGTTTTTTTTGCAGGATTTGTATACATTTCCAGAGAGACAGGGGGGAAGGGTTCAGTGAATATCGTTATTATGCTTAAAATCCTCTTCACTAAGCGAAGCTCAGTTGCTTAGGACTGCACGTTAAAACTTTTAACAATAGAAAACGAGCATAAGTTGATATCGCTTATGTGTGCACACGAAATTTCTAAATGTGAGTATATTATGCGTATAATAATAAAAGTTTATTCCAGAAAAAGCCCATGGGCCATAGGAATTTTACATAAAAAACAAAACAACAAATTAAACTAAAATAAATTAATACTATTTAAAGAAAATGCTTACGATGTGCAGCTGCAATCCTGACAAACCTTGCTATCCTTTTAATACTCAGAAAATTTTAAATTATTGAAATTTACCTTATCTTACTTATAGCAGACATTCCGTGCAGCCTGCTGACGCAAAAAAAAGTATCCTGCAATAAGTGCTGGTGCTGCGAGGAATGCAACTAATTTCAGAAATAATTCTTAGAACATTTATGCCACTTCTTGTGTTGGAACTGGTTAAAGAACTACATAGAAAAACAAAAATAACGAGAAGTCAGCATGGTATTATGAATAGACCCAATTCTAAACGTAAAGAATAGTACGTTGGCAGTTCTTATTCGGTGTTCCATTACGAATGTAAGATAATTTGAAACATTCTTGGATTTAAAATTAATTGAAGGCAAAAGTTAAAACAACCAAATGATTCTTGGAGTAGATCCCCTCCTCTTCATGCTCACTACCAACTTCTATGAGTCCTATCTTCTTTTTCATTCAGAAAATTATGCTCACTGTATATCCCTACAACCTTCTAATTCTTCGCTGATTTCATTTCTGTTCTAGTTGCTGATTAGAGGGTGCTTTAAAGCTTTGAAACATTTTGAAAGCTTTAAAACAAGAAAACCTAATCTTGAACAGAGGGATTTTAGAGAGTAGAATAATAATAACTACCAGGAAAAAGTTTCGACCTGAGCAAATACTGCAAAACAAGAAGTATGGAACATCATGTAATTTTGCCATTACCTAGGCTCACTTTTTTTTATATATATAAGGCTCTGGGGTCTATGGTTTGGAATCAGAAGTTATAAAGGCGGTATATTCGCATAAATGTTAATGTGAAACATTCTTAAAAGTTTAATGGACCCAGGGTTGTATCGACATTTTTTTTTTTTTTTTGGGGGGGGGGGGGTTCAAAAGTATTTTTTGGGGAGAGGGCTAGAAAAAACCTTAAAGAGCATCAAAAATATGTTTAAATTCATTTTGTCGCGTTTTACGAGCCAGACAAGCATTTTTGAGAAAGGGCAAACCCCTCATTGATACGGCCTTGAATGGGTCCCTCTTTTTGCGTTTTTTCTATATTAAAAAAACCTCTTTACACCCTCCCAGGAGGCTCCCATTTTCTTTAAACCTTTCTTTATGATACTCTTCCACCCCAACCACGGACGACCAGCTTTCCGTTTAGCCCTAGACGGTTGGCCTATAAAGACAATGTTTGGTTATCGGCCGTCCTTCATCCGCCGAACATGCCCAAGCCATCTCAACCTTTCTTTCGTTATAGAAAGCACGATTGAACCATACTTTTCGTACAGCCTACTGTGTGAACTAAGGTCAGGCAGTCAGGTACCCAGAACAATCCGTGTCATCCGCTTTTTGGAGCGTCCATGCTTCAGAGCCATATGTGACCACTATCATCACCGTAGCTTCCAATGTTCTAATCTTGGTTTGCAGACTTATTTTCCTATTCTTCCAAACGTTTTTTTTTTTTTACCGTGAAAAAACACCCTGAGCCTTGGCCATTCTACTTTTAACATCTCGCTTATCCCACCGTCTTGACTAATAATACTACCAAGGTAAGTAAAGGTTTCCACCTGATCAATCTTAGCGTTACCCAGCGTCACCTGAAAATCTTCACTTATTCCTAGCCTTAGTGGCTTAGTCTTCTTAACATTTATTTTCAAACCTATTCTAGCACCTTGAACTCGCAAAACCTCTAAAAGTTCATTCATTTTGCTCATACTTTAACCTAGGATGCTTAAATCGTCAGCATAATCCAAGTCCAGGAGGGTCCCCCGCCCCATTTGATTCCATCGTCTTCCATTGCTTTTCGTGTGCTTCTTAAGACAAAATCCATTAAAATGATCAAACAGTTCGTGGTAACGAACTGTAGTAAGGAGCGACCCGGCTCAATAATAACCAAAACTCTAAAAAATGAAATTTTGATACCAATAGCTACATCAAAAGAATCACATTTTAATATAGATTTTAAATGTATAAGTTTCATCAAGTTTAGTCTTACCCATCAAAAGTTACGAGCCTGAGGAAGTTTGCCTTATTTTAGAAAATAGGGGGAAACACCCCCTAAAAGTCATAGACTCTTAACGAAAACCACACCATCAGATTCAGCGTCTCAGAGAACCCTATTGTAGAAGTTTCAAGCTCCTATTTACAAAAATGTGGAATTTAGTATTTTTTGCCAGAAGGCAGATCAGGGATGCGTGTTTATTTATTTGTTTGTTTTTTTGTTTTGTTTTTTTTTTTCCCAGGGGTGATCGTATCGACCCAGTGGTCCGAGAATCTTGCGAGTGGGCTCATTCTAACGGAAATGGAAAGCTCTAGTGCCCTTTTTAAGTGACCAAAAAAATTGGAGGGCACCTAGGCCCCCTCCAACGCTAATTGTTTTCCCAAAGTACACGGATCAAAATTCTGAGATAGCCTTTTTATTCAGCGTAGTCGAAAAACCTTATAACTATGTCTTTAGGGACGACTTACTCCCTCACAGTCCCCGTGGGAGGGGCTACAAGTTACAAACTTTGACCAGTGCTTACATATAGTAATGCTTATTGGGAAGTGTACAGACGTTTTCAGGGGAATTTTTTGGTCAGGGGGAGGGGTTGACAAGAGGGGGATATGTTCGGGGAACTTTCCATCGAGGAATTTGTCATGGGGGAAGAAAATTTTCATGAAGGGAGCACAGGATTTTCTAGTATTATTAAAAAAAACAATGAAAAAATAAATATGAAAAGTTTTTTCAACTGGAAGTAAGGAGCAGCACTAAAACTTAAAATGAACAGAAATTATTACGCATATGAGGGGGCTCACCTCTTCCTAATACCTCGCTCTTTACGCTAAAGTATTTTTAGTGATTTCAACTATTTATTCTACGGCTTTTGTGATTCAGGGGTCATTCTTAATGGATTTGGACAAAATTTAATCTTTAGTGTAAAGAGCGAGGTACTGACGAGGGGGTGAACCCCTCATATATGTAATAAAACATGAGATTACAAAAGTTCGTTACGTAAGCTAATTTATAAGTTACTATTATCTTTTACTAATAAAAACATTCGTAAAAAATTAAAAGTTCTAGTTGCCTTTTTAAGTAACCAAAAGATCGCAGGACAACTAGGCTTCCTCCACCGTTCCTTTTTTTCTCAAAATCATTCGGTCAAAACTATGAGAAAGCCATATAGCAAAAAAAAAAAATGCAAATTTCTTGTTAATTATTCCTCTGCGGAGAGCCAAAATCAAAACATGCATTGATTCAAAAACGTTCAGAAATTAAATAAAAAAAAAACAAGTTATTTAACGGAAAGTAAGGAGCGACATTAAAACTTAAAACGAACAGAAATTTCTTCGTATACGAAAGAGGCTGCTTCCTCATCAACGCCCCGCTCTTTACGCTAAAGTTTGACTCTTTCTCTTAACTCTACTTTTTAAAACATTAAAAAACATTAACGTAAAGAGCGGGGCGTTCATGAGGAAGCAGCCTCTTTTTTATGGCACTTGGTATTAACCAAGTGACATATAGCAGTCGCCAATTCTGTCGGTCTGTCGGTCTGTCGGTCCCGGTTTTGCTACTTTAGGCACTTCCAGGTAAGCTAGGACAATGAAAATTGGCAAGCGTATCAGGGACCGGACCAGATTAAATTAGAAATAGTCTTTTTCCCGATTTGACCATCTGGGGGGGGGGAGTGGGGCCCGGTTAATTCGCAAAAAATAGAAAAAATGAAGTATTTTTAACTTATCAGCGGGTGATTGGATCTTAATGAAATTTGATGTTTGGAATGATATTGTGTCTCGGAGCTCTTATTTTAAATCCCGACCGGATCTGATGACATTGGGGGGAGTTGGAGGGGGAAAACCTAAAGTCCCGGTTTTGCTACTTTAGGCACTTCCAGGTAAGCTAGGACGATGAAATTTGGCAAGCGTATCAGGGACCGGACCAGATTAAATTAGAAATAGTCGTTTTCCCGATTTGACCATCTGGGGGGGGGGGGGGGAGTAGGGGCCGGTTAATTCGGAAAAAATAGAAAAAATGAAGTATTTTTAACTTATGAGCGGGTGATTGGATCTTAATGAAATTTGATGTTTGGAATGGTATTGTGTCTCAGAGCTCTTATTTTAAATCCCGACTGGGTCTGATGACATTGGGGGGAGTTGGAGGGGGGAAACCTAAAATCTTGGAAAACACGTAGAGTAGAGGGATCGGGATGAAACTTGATGGGAAAAATAAGCGCAAGTCCCAGATACATGATTCACATAATCGGAACTGATTTGCTCTCTTTGGGGTAGTTGGGGGGGGGGGATTAATTCTTAAAAATTAGAAAAATGAGGTATTTTCAACTTACGAACGGGTGATCGGATCTCAATGAAATTTGATGTTTAGAAGGATATCGTGTCTTAGAGCTCTTATTTTAAATCCGACCGGATCTGGTGATGGGGGCGGGGAGTTGGGAGGGGAAAACCTAAAACTTGGAAAACACTTAGAGTGGAGGGATCAGGATGAAACATTGTGGGAAAAATAAACACAAGTCCTAGATAGATGATTGACATAAACGGAACGGATCCGCTCTCTTTTGGGTAGTTGGGGGGGGGGGGGTATTTCTGAAAAAAATGAGGTATTTTTAATTTACGAACTGGTGATAGGATCTCAATGAAATTTGATATTTAGAAGGATATCGTGGCTCAGAGCCCTCATTATAAACCCGACCGGATCTGGTGACATTGGGGGGGGGGGAAGTTGGGAGGGAGAAACCTAAAAATTGGAAAACACCTCCAACGAGTGGAGGGATCGGGATGAAACTTGGTGGAAAAAAAACACGAGTCCTAGATACATGATTGACATAACCAGAACGGATCCGCTCTCTTTGGGGTAGTTGGGGGGGGGGATTAATTCTGAAAAATTAGAAAAAATGAGGTATTTTTAACTTACGAACGGGTGATTGGATCTCCATGAAATTTGATTTTTAGAAGGATATCGTGTCTCAAAGCTCTTATTTTAAATCCTGACCGGATCTGGTGACATTGGGGGAAGTTTGGGGTGGGGAGACCTAAAATGATGGGAAACGCTTAGATTGGAGGGATTGGGATGAAACTTGGTTGGAAAAATAAGCAGAAGTCTTGCATACGTGATTTACATAATTGGAACGGATCTGCTCAATTGCGGGGGGGGGGGGGGGTAATTCTGAAAAATAAGAAAAATGACGTATTTTTAACTTACGAAGGAGTGATCGGATCTTCATGAAACTTCATATTTAGAAGGACCTCGTAACTCCGATATCTTATTTTAAATCTCAACCGGATCAAGCGTAATTGGGGGGGGGCAGTTGGGGGGACCGGAAATCTTAGAAAATACTTAAAGCGGTAAGATCAGGATGAAACTGGATGGGAAGAATAGAAACCTGTCTAAGATACGTGACTGACATAACTGGACCGGATCTGCTCTCTTTGGTGGAATTGGGGGGGGGGGGTAATTTTGAAAATTGAGGTATTTGTAACTTACGAAAGGGTGACCAGATCTTAATGAAATTTGATATTTAGAAGGATCTTGTGCTTTGAAGTTCTAATTTCAAATTCCGACCAGATCCTGTGACATTCGGGGGAGTTGGAGGGGGGAACCGGAATTCTTGGAAAACATGAAAATTGGAGTATTTACATCTTACGAATAGATGATCGGATCGTAATGAAATTTGATTTTTAGAAGGAATTCATGTCTCAGAGCTCTTATTTCAAATCCTGACCAGATCTTTTGACATTGTGGGGATTTGGAGGGGGAAATCTTGGAAAAATACTTGGAGTGTAGGAATCGGGATGAAGCTTGGTGGATAGAATAAAAAAATGTCCTTGATACGTGATTGACAGAATCGTACTGGATTCGCTATCTTTGGGGGAGTTGGGGGGAGGGGTTCAGTGATTTGTTGAGTTCGGTGCTTCTGGACGTGCTAGGGCGATGAAAATTGGTAGGCGTGTCAGGGAGCTGCACAATTTGACTTGGTAAAGTTGTTTTCCCAGATTCGACCATCTGGGGGGCAAAAGGGAGAGGAAAAATTAGAAAAAATTAGGTATTTATAACTTACGAGTGGGTGATCGGATCTTAATGAATTTTGATATTTAGAAGGACTTTGTGACTCAGAGCTCTTATTTTAAATCTTTACCGGCATTAAGCCTCTTATTTTCCGTTTTAAATCAATCTATTGATTCATAGAATTTTGTTAGAGCTCATACCATATGATCTCTTGGCTCTTAGCTCTTCTCGCCTCGTCACAAGTGCCATATGAGCTCTTAGCTCTTGTTATACGAAGTAATTTCTGTTCATTTTAAGTTTTAATGTCGCTCCTTACTTTCCGTTCAAAAAACTTGTTTTTTTATTTATTTAATCCAAATAAAGGGGCATAGAACACAGCCTAGCTTCACTTCTGATTTAATATGAAACCAGAATAAAATAAAAATTTACTTTCAGGTTTTAGCGATTGTAAATATAGGTGTCATAAGAGATCATTTTGTCCTTGGCTGGATGCCGCTTGCCTTGATGTATGGATATTCTCCTGATCCTAGATATGACCTCAGAGAAAAGGATCAGATATACGCCCCCTATGTGGATCTAAGTTTCTTAACAATTTTCACTGTTAGTGGTCAAATTCTTATTATTTTACCTCTGCTTGTGCTACACATTTGGAAAGAAAAAGTATGCAAGTATCTTGTAAGTATACCAGACCCGAACTGCTAATTTATTTTATTGAATAGTTCATAGAAAACGATTAGTAGTGAGAGGCAATGCTCCTTATGAAGGTGGTGCTATACAAACGCATTCGAAACCACTACAACAGCATAAAAAATATCAGAAAATGGCCACTCGCCGGTGTCTACACTTGTCAGGCCATCTGAGCTAGTAAGTAGCTAAAAGGCGCACAGCAAGCACATTTGTACTTATCTTCATGATTGAACAAGGTCAAGCCGGATTTTTACTAAGCAAGAACGCGTGATTTATTTTTACGTAACCAAACGCGAATTGGTTACGTATATGAGTGGGGTCACCCTCTCCTAAATACCTCGCTCTTTACGCTAAAGTTTGATTTTTTGTTCCAATTGTTTAAATATTACTTCTGAATTAAAAAGGCAGTTTATTTAGAGTAGTAAGTTATTTTATAAGTTCTAAAAAAGCTTATCTTGAATACCTAGATCCTTACGTCGGCATGACACAAGTGTATATCTGATTTCTGTCATGTCCGTAGGATTAGTGTCACCGTTTCTGCAAGTATTTTCAGTTGTCAGTTTTTTGTTTTGTTTTTTAACTGTTTTTTTTTTTCGCTGCTACGTTCTTTTTTTTGTATATGACAGGTTTTCAATAAATAATAATAATGGTAACTACAGAGACAGTCGTAAGACAGTAAGGGAATACGGAAGAGACAGACAGCACGAGGAGACCAAACACATCAGAAATCAACCAAACAAAATCAGGTGGAGGGATAGTGGGACAGATTGAGAACGTCAGAATAGGGGTAGATCAAGTCAGAAGGCAGAAAATGAAGCTGGATGGGAATAAAAACAGTTTTAGGAGACGCAAATGTCGGAAAAGGACTATAAGAAATCGTAAGGTAGTGAAGGAGGTTGAAAGATAGTAATAGAAGTTGAGTGGGACTAGAAGATATATGAGGAGACCAAGAACGTCGTAAAATATCATGGAAGTCCAAAGAGCAAAAGAGGAATCAAAAATGAACTTTAAAAAAGTCTGAAAGAAGTGGAGGAACGTGGAAGATAAGAAAAAACAGAATGAAGTGAAGGAAGTCGAATGGAACGAAACGCTATGTGAGGAGACCAAGAATGTTGGAAAGGGATTATGAAACTTGGAATAGCTTTGGAGCGGCCGGAGAAGACCAAGTACGCCGGAAAGGAGATAGAAAGTAAGTTGGCCCCATTTCTGATTTTTTCAAAAAATTACTGAGGTTGACTTGTTACCTAAGAGACATTAGCCTCAAGCCTTGGAGACAGAAATGATGAGTAGGGAGACTAAGGGCTGCACAGATGTGGTTGACAGAGCCTCTTATAAGTTTGTAGAGAGATATACAGTGTCTTTTTATGCTTCTACAAAATTCGGGATATTAGGTTATAGAGCTAGGTTTTCTGAGCCTAGTTTAATCAACGACGATTTACGATTACATCTTTTAACATCAACAATTTAGAAAGGAGGAGAGGTCATCCTTTTCCAAGCTGTCTATGCTATTGACTTTCTAGATTTACTTATGTAAAAAGGACTGAAAGTAAATTTTAGGTTTTTCCAGACTTTTTATTCAGCAAGTTCATTTTATATCTGAGGTAGGCTACCCCTTCCTCAACTCCACAGTAGGCTAAGCATTGACTTTTTGTCCCAATTCTTTAAGAAAGATTGATGAAATACTTGTGCATTTGGTTGGAACAAGAAGCTTTATTAAAGTTCTTAACCACTAGCGAAAAGAGCGATGGGTTAAGAAAAAAATACTTATAAAAACCAAACTAGAGTGATTTTCAACCCTTGAAAAAAAAAGACCAAAAAGATAAAGCAAGTGTTTTGACAAGGGCTCTCGCTAATAGTCCTTGGCGTGGCTTAATTTCCAGCTCTTTCTATATACCAGTATATTAGGTTAATGATCGAATTTTATTATTGATTTCGCACTAGTGGATAACTACAAAAACTTTCACAGTGCCTATACGTTTTTCCTGAATTCGCTGTCCAAGTTTTCTCTTGAAAGATTTTTGTTTGGCAACGTGTGCTCTGCTTTCATTACTGTTATTTTTAGGAAAGTATATACTTGTTCGTCCTTGCTTTAATGTCAATAGTATCCGGAGGATTAGTTATCAATGCATTTGGTAAGGACAAGCACTCATTGTTTGTAAGGAAAGAAGAAAAAGATGCATTTTTTGCTTTTGGGGTAAGTGTTTTCCGTACAATCTATTTTTTTTTAAGGTGATACAAGTCAAGACTATAGGGTTATGTCAGAGTGTAGTCACTAAAAAAAAATTTGAAGATGAAAACTAGCTACTTTTTTGAAACTTTCCATTTAAAAATTTTTGAATTTAAGAAAATTGGGCTATTCAATGTTTTCTCTCTTCTATTCATGATTTTAAGATAAGGCCAATGCTTTGGGCAACTTTTGTCGCACTTCTCTAGTCAGTCGTGCCTTGTATGACGAGGCTACGCAGAATAACTTCAATACTCTAGGTCATGACGGCATATGTTACGTCTACTACAAACAGCCAAACCTTAGAATAATGTTTGGGTACTATGGGATTACAGTCTCTGCAAATTGCATTGGTATGCCAGATTTTAGATATCTGTAGGATAGTAAGGATTTTTGTCGGGAAAAATTCTTTGTCAATAAAAATTTTGAGGGAGTCTGGTTCAAACCTGGTGACCAAATCTCAGAAACGCCCTTGATCATTCATAAAAATTTACTTTTTAATAGTGAATTTGAAGCGGTTCGGGCTCAATATTATAATATCTTAAGCATCTTGGCAAATGTTTATCTTATACCGAAGTAAACAAGTGTTAAATGATACGAAGATGTATTTTTGCCATTCTAAAATGAGCTCGGATTAAAATAGAATCCTGTCACTGAAATACTCGCAATTAATTTATCTTAACCCCATTATTTGAGGTCTGTGCCTCTAAATCTAGACAATTTTTCATCCTTAAGAAATGCTCTGGTTGGGGTATTCTGGTACAAACATGAACAAAAAAGATCTTTTCAGATATACCTTGGGGCTAATAGTTTAGTTTGCCACCCAACTCTTCCACAATTTAATTGAACTAATAAGATTACATGCTTCTTTTGATGAGATAACTAATCAGCCCATTTCTTTTTTCATCTGGCCAGTCAAACGACACAGCTTTGTACCAAAAAGGTGCGTTTTGTCGCCATCTATTAAATGGGTGAAAATCACTCGAGTTACGACTTTTACTTTACAAATTCCTTAGCCCGAACCGCAATCATTGCCAATAACAAAAACAGATTTGGCATTAAACAATTACAAATTAAGTTTATTTTGTTTTATATAATTTACAAAGCAGATTGTTGATGTAAAATATGAAACTGGGCCAAGAAACATTTTGTTCCTTATTACCTGTATTTCGAGTGAGAATGCATGGACTGTTGGCTGAATCAATATTTTCTTGTTTTCCAAAAATATATACTATTAAAAATACAAGAATGCCCACCAACCCTAATAAATCAAAGGACGATATCTCTACATGGTTTTTATATTATTGGAAATATCTCAAGAATACCTTTCAAGATTGAATTAAAACTTTGAGGTGGAATTGGGAAGAGAAGAGGTGGTCGAGTGGATCCTAAAATTGGGGGATAAGGCCCAGGTAAATTATTATTTTTTATTTTTACAGAGAATGGCGGCTGAAAAGATCTTTCATCGTTAGATACTTCATCTAAATATATAAAAGTCAATTTCAGATGCGGAGTCCTTTTAAATAGTACTCCTTCCCACCAGAAAAATGAAAATATATGCTTATAAACTCAAGCTATGAATACAAATAATGAAGAAGACCACACTCCCTTTCCACAATACAAATACAGAAGAGAAAATAATGAAGACTTTTTTTTCCCAAGATAGTGAATGAACAAAACCTATCTGAATGTTTTGGCCCTATATCTAAGGGCCCTCAGAAAAGAAAATAATAAACAGTAACAGACTTACAATAAAAAACTGTTTTTTCATTTGCTGTCTTGGGAAAAAATTCTCTTATTATTATAATAAGGAAAAAATCCTTATTATTCTCTCTTCTGTATTTGAGCTATGAACATATGTCAAAAATATCAGATTTAATATGTAGGAAAGAGGCTAAACAACATTTGTCTCCAATCCAGGTAAAACTTGTATTTTGACACTATAAGCTGCTTTGAGGCTTGCATCTATGAATGGTTAAGTAGCTAAATAAGATAAAAAATGCTATGTGATGACAGGTTTTCGCAATTGCGCTTCTGTAGTATCTCAGGAACTGCTAATGGTATTAAGAAAAAGCTTTTGGGGAATGTTGAGCAAAATCAAAAGACACCAGGTTTTCAAGTACATCCAGGTTTTAAGTTGAGCATATCTAAATTGTCTTAGGTTATGGTTAAGGTTATTATGTTGAAGCTTTGAGGGCTACTGCTGCAACAACTTGCAACAAAAAAAGTAAAGTTTGATAGAACTAGACCCTCAAGGTCCAAACTGGTGGTGCTGATCTCAATTTCGTGGCTCTTCAACCAAGAAGTGCAATGAGGGAGCGGGGCCAGCCATCCTTTGTCTTAGCACAACCTTTTTGTGACGTATACACACGAAACTTGCTCAGAATTTTACGTTAATTAGGTTTATTTTACGTTATAGAGAATTCAACATTACCTGAACAAAATGAAATAGTGTTTAGGGGAGTATTTAGTAAATTTGAAAAGTAATTACTAAGCTTTCATGCCTGATTGCAGAATCTTCCTCTATTTTCTGTATTTTTAGTGGTATCAACAAAACATGAATTTGATAATATTTTATTATGATTGTTATATATCTTTGAATTTGTTCGCCAGTCAGCGTGAAAGGACTTGTCAAGATGTGAAAGGTTATCTGTAACATGGCGTAACGCCGCCATTTAGCATTGAAAATCACGCACACCATTGAACATTTTTTTTTTAATTTCAATAAATTATTTTTTATAAATTATTTTTATGATAAATTACTTTTTAATAATTAATTAATTATTAATCTGGTGTCTTCTGATTTGCTCAACATTCCCCAAAACCCTCTTCTCAATACCATTAGCAGTTCCTGAGATGCTACAGAAGCACAATTGTGAAAACCTGTCATCACATAGCATTTTTTAGCTTATTTAGCTACTTAATCATCCATAGATGCTAGCCTCAAAGCAGCTTATAGTGTCAAAGAACAAGTTTTACCTGGATTGGAGACAAATGTTGTTTAGCCTCTTTCCCCCATATTAAATTTGATTTTCTTGACATATATTCATAGCTCAAATACAGAAGAGATAATAACGAGGATCAAATAAATTTTTTAAGATAATTTCATCATAAATTCTGGCACAGTGATGTACCGATGACACGTTTATTACAAAGCCAATTATCTCAAATCGAGGTTTATTTTTTAGATTTTTCTAAGGCAGTAAGGCAGAAAGAATTCTTTTTCTAATTTACCCTTCTCCGAAGCTTCCATGATTGGAACTGCTAATTACCCGTATGAACTCACACCGTAGTCCGTTTCTCTGTGAATTTTCATTACAATTTTCATAGAGCAGTCTGTTCTTCTAGCTAGTGCTGCTATGTTATCTTGATGCTTGTGCAATTGCTAGTTACCTATGTAACTGCTAGTAGCCTGTATGGACTCACTTCGCAGTCTGTGCTCCTATATTCTTTCTGTTAATCATAATTTTTAAGACGTATTTTTGGTGTGTTAGCTAGAAAAACTAGTGCTGCTATACTAACTAATTGCCTGTGCAATTGCTAATCGCCTGTATGAACTTGCTTCGTAGTCCGTGCTTGTGCATGTTTTCTTTTTATCACAGTTTTTAAGGAGTAATTTCGTCGTGCTAGCTAGTGCAACTAGTGCAAGCCAGTGCTACTATACTAGCTAGTAGCCTGTACAATTACTATTTATCTGTATAAACTTACTCTACAGACCCTAAATCATTAATTTTCTTTTTCATAACAATTTCGAAAGAGGGGTTTTGTGTGCTAGCTAGTTCTGATGTGCCGGCTAGTTGCCTGTGCAATTACTAGTTACCTATGTGAACTCACTTCGTAGTCCGTGCGTCTGAACTTTTTGTTTTCATAACAATTTTAAGGAGTAATTTTGTTATGCTAGCTTATTCAACCAGTGCAAGTGATTGCTGCTATACTAGCTAGTTGCCTGTATAATTGCTACTTATCTGTATAAACTTATTCTCAGTTCGTTCATCTATAATTTTCCTTTTTTTACAATTTTGAAGGAGTGGTTCTGCTGTGCTAGCTAGTGTTACTTTGCCCTGGGCGATTGCTAGAACTCGCTCCGCAGTCCATGCGTCGATACTTTTCTTTTTATAAAGAGTAGTTTTCTTGTGCTAGCTAAAACAACTAATCAATCTAGTCCTGCTGTACTCGCTCTGCAGTCGTTGTAATTGGTGTTTTGGAAGCTGGCTGTGCACTTGCTAATTCCCGGTATGAACTCATTCTGTAGTTTGTTCGTCTAAAATTTTTCTTTTTATTACAGTTTTGAAGGAGTGGCTTTCGTGTGCTGAGCTTTAGTGACTTGCGTTTTAGTGACTAAATGTATCTTCTTTCATTATTCTAGTCCATAATGATCATCACCGGGATCATGTACATTTTCGACTTGATAGTGACGTTGAGAGAACGAGAAGGACAACAACAAAAAGAACCAACAATGGAGAGTGGTCAAAGTCTTTAGATATTATGGTTCGTAAAGGAAAAACGTAACAGTATTTTACTGAGGATTGAAATTCAAACTAGGATGCACAGATGTTTTGGATTAACGACACCCACCACTTGCAAAAAAAAGCATTTCAGAACTACGTTTTAAATTTCTTTTCAGTATTATTTTCTTCTCAATAGTTTCAAGTAGAGATGACTAAGTGAAAGATACATGGCGATCAGAACTTTGAGATATACGTGTTTCCTCTAAATAATGATTAAAACCTATCGTAGGATTTGCAGTGAAAGGAAATATCCCTTTCCTTAAGTGTTTAAAAGGGAAAGGATATATAGGAAAAAAAGAAAAGAAGACTTCTTTAAATAACGATTAAAATTTATTCTAGTATACAAGTAGGCCTATGCCTCTGCTCAATTATAAATATTGACCTCAAATAGAGATGATTTTAAAATAATACTTGAAGTTATTTTTTTGACGATTTTCTTGTACTTGGTCGCAGAAGATGATTCAGTGCAAAATTCAGTGTTATCACAACCTCTAGATGTGTTGGCTGAAGAGGGAAAAAGAAATACTGGTCCGAAAGACGGTTAAAATTCATAGTAGGCTCTATATGTGTCCTGGATTCACAAAATATATTGAGACTAAGTATTTATATGATTTTTTTCAATAAAAAAAAAAAATCTGTAGTAATGATTGATCCGCAATTTCAAACATGTATAGTTATGCAAAAGATTTGACGGTTTTGCCCTCTCAACCTCTTGTTGCAATATGCAACAAGTGACCTTATGCCCCACTTCTTTGTGAGCACAACCTACCGTCATCTCCTAAAAGGCCAACAGTGCAGAAGTTTAAATTTAAAACACTTGAAATAACAAGCTTTTCGGATGGAACAAATCTGTTTTCTGAATTTTGCTTCTCTGAAGTTTTTGCACGCTCAAGTTATTCTTATTTCCTTAGAATATCCTTTGCAATTTTATTGAGTTAAGAGGAAATCAAGTATTTTCATACTGTTTGAATTGAAGGAATTTTAGTGGATAGAAACTGAGCCTCGGGAGGGAACCAGAGCTGCTGCTTTTGTTGCCATATCACAACTAAATCAGGTCATAATGTCACGCCTAGAACCAAAAGGTGTCAATGAAAACTTTTCAAGAATGAGATCTCGCAATTCTGGTAGGTATCTAGTGCTTTATCTGCAGACTTATTTCTGCAGAAGTGTCACAAATGATGGTGAAAGCCTACTCATTGTTTTTCCTTTGGAGCAATAAGTGCAAACATAATAGTTGAACTTGTAGAGATTAAAGCTTACAAACTTTGGCTAAAGTTTAAAGTTAAAGCAAATATTATTGAGCATTTGTCTTAAATACAAGTCTCTACATTGATTTTCTCGATTTCAAGAAGTGCCCCCCCCCCCACCAAAAAACGAAATTGGTTAAATTGTCCAAAAAGTCAACTAATGAGCCATATATTAAGGTCTCATAAGACAAACTGCATTAATTTGATTTATTGTTCAATATCTAAAGAAAATGAACAACAAGAAACCAAAATTTCCTTATCTTTTATTCAAGAAACTATCTGAAACTACCCATCTAAGGGATATTATGCATAGGGAAACTACCCCTAGGGAAACAACCCATCTACCCAACTACCTATCTAACCTACCCATGAATGGCTTAAATGGTGATTGTTATCGACAAATTTCTGACGCTACTAGAATTTTAGTGACTAAACATTAATAAAGGAGAAAGAAGGCAACAGTCAAAATGAAACCTTTTTTTCGTATTACTCGTAATAGCAAGCAGTACATTTCAAAATGTTGAAACCAGACTTCATATTTTAATACTATTGATGTTGTATTTGTCTACTCTATGTACATTTTCAGTGTTCAGATTCCAGATCAGCTCATAAAATTTTCCATTTTTCATCATGCTCTTGGTTGGTTATTCAGTAGTGACAGCTATGTTTCAGAAGTTTAAAACTAGTTGCGTTCCGCTTCGGATCGTTCTAATTACTGGTAATAAGATGTGGTGCTTTGTGACGTTTTATTCGAAAACGCACAACACTAGTAATTTAGCAATTATGTTATGACAACACTGGCTTTTGAGGCAAAGACTTTTTCTGTCATGAGATAATCAGACTTTATATGATCATGAGTTTCAGTTTTAGAATTTTATCGACTTTTTATTCAGATAAGAATTATATTGTCCCATCTAGGCTATTTTTGATTCAACTCCCGACTACAATCCGAAATAATTCATTATTCTATAAAAGTGAAAAGTAGTTTTTTAATGAGTTGGATCTTGGTATAAAAATTAGTGACGCAGAAGAGATACCAGTAAATCAGTAAAAAGAACGAATCATCATTAGTGATGCGACATAGAAAGCATCTAATTATATAGCGTCGCCAAATCTAACTCAGATGTTTGCTTCGATACACCTCAAGTATGTATGCCTTCTCATTATGTAGTAACCACAACTTGTATTTTATTTTTAAGAAACCCTTACAAGTTGGGAATGTTGATGTCTAGAAATCTATTCTAGAAAAAAAAAAAATCAAAAAGAAAAATCTTGACTCGCTAGTCTGAATTTTTCAGTCGATGTCAATATATTCAAATCATCAGTTGATAAGAAACAGTGCAGCAGGTCACGGCAAGCGGTTGTGAACTAACTCGACGAGTTGGATTACTATCTTTAATGACTAGTTACCACACGATCGCCGTATCGCTGACAAGAGCAATATAAGATTAAGCATTGGCACTGTTTTTATTTTTGTCCTGTTAGTGTTTTTGTTTATCCTGTCTCTCTTTCTGTTTTTCACAAAAAAAAAGAACAGAAAAAGGACATCTGTTCTTCTCGAACCTGTTTCTGTTTCGGTTCTATTTCTTTGTTAACCTGTTTTTTCCGTTTCTGTTTTTTTTACCTATTTTCTGTTTTGTTTTTTTTTAATCGTTTAACTAAGTACTTGCATTTATGCTATTATTTAAGCCTGCTACCTAGAGGGGGAGGGATTGAAAAGTCTTCATATTTCGATCATCTCCTTCACCTTTGTGTAACCAATGCTCTCTAGTTCTGAGGAGAAGCTGATGTAGACCAAGTTGTTGAACATCAATCTGATAACAATGATGATGAACTGGAACAAGGATCGACTAAAGAGTAAGATATTGATACAGACCACGTCAGGCCTCAAGGATCTCTCTCGAGTATTTGCTACTACCACCAAGATCTGCGCCACTGGCCGCTCCAGGCAGGCTCACGCCCAAACCCTTCAACGCAACCAGTGCGACCTCCCTACTCACCGGCGCGTCAGCGACGATCACCAAGGATCGACGAGCTCTGCGACCGGCGGTCCGGTATCAGCACAATGCTAAAGCGCCTCCCATTTTAAGGGCTAGTTGCTTCGGCAGGTGAGTTGTTACACACTCCTAAGCGGTTTCCGACCTCCATGGCCACCGTCCTGCTGTCTGGAGCAACCAACTCCTTTCCGTGGGATCGGGAATATGCATTGGTTTTGGCGCTTTAACCGGACATTTGGTTCATCCCACAGCGCCAGTTCTGCTTACCAAAAGTGGCCCACTGGGCACTCGGATCCGAAATCCTTGCCGCTAACAACACCACGGTCGGCAAGGCATCTCACCCATTGAAAGTTTGAGAATAGGTTGAGGCCGTTACGGCCCCAAGGCCTCTAATCATTCGCTTTACCGGATGAGACTCCCGTCTCCTTTGCTTGAGTGCCAGCTATCCTGAGGGAAACTTCGGGAGGAACCAGCTACTAGATGGTTCGATTAGTCTTTCGCCCCTATACCAAGCTCCGACGATCGATTTGCACGTCAGAATCGCTTCGGTCCTCCATCAGGGTTTCCCCTGACTTCGACCTGGCCAGGCATAGGTCACCATCTTTCGGGTCCCATCATGTGTGCTCTAGGTGCGTCGCATCCGCAACAGGATCACGACGCCCCTGGGATGCGCCCTCTCCAGTGGAGAAGGATCTCCCATCAGCATTGCAAGCAATACCTTAACTTTCATTCCGCCATCGGTCTTCTCATCGACCTACGACTCGCACACAAGTTAGACTCCTTGGTCCGTGTTTCAAGACGGGTCGGAAGGAACTCGCCTACTCTCCGCTCACCCAGGAGACCCACAAAAGGGCTCCCAGCAACAGAAGCCGGGCCGAATCGTTGCCGGGAATCCAGCGTCTTGAAGCCGAAGCAACAAAAGCACTGGGTCCTTTGACACCGTTCCAGCCGCGTGCGGATTACGAATCCACCCGGGAATACACGCCGTGAGCAACGCAGATGACCAACATGACCAGAGAACAGCCGAGGCTGCCCTCAACCCATCACATCAGCACTCGCTACCCACGACACTGATCCCGAAGATGGCTCGAACTTCGAAAGTCCTTCCGTTTTAAACCCCTGGAGGATTTCACGCAATGTTTAACTCTCTCTTCAGAGTTCTTTTCAACTTTCCCTCGCGGTACTTGTCTTCTATTGGTCTCACATTCATATTTAGCCTTAGATGGAGTTTACCACCTGATTAGCGCTGCATTCTCAAGCAACACGACTCTAGAGAGACCTCGGAATGCCGAGCGCTCATCCGTCCTACGGGCCTGACACCCTCTCTGGGCAATCGGGCCACATTCATGAGGACTTTAGACTGGACAAGCGACGGTCTTACGAGGCTCCCAAACACTGCATCGGTCGAAATTGCCTCCCGAAGGATACAATTGACCCTTAGTGCTGGGCTTTTCCCTCTTCGCTCGCCGCTACTAAGGGAATCCTTGTTAGTTTCTTTTCCTCCGCTGACTAATATGCTTAAGTCAAGCGGGTCGTCTCGCCTGAGCTGAGGCCGGGGGGATTTCATAAACTGACAGGGTCATTTGTTTTTCAAACCAATCACCAAAGTCACCTGGTCACCACAAACCCAGTAATGCCAGCATGCCCCTTGGAGTCAACAGTTCAACATCAAATAAACCAATTTCCTACTACCAAAGTCATAGTAGTCCATTCCTGTGACAAAAGGCTGTCAGTCAAAGTGTTTTAGCCAAGAAGAATTGGATTGCTTCCCGGGCCCCACCAAAATGTTGCTGGGGCAGCAACTACCACAGTGTTAGTAATCTAATGTCCATTATTTTTCAGATGGCATGACTTTGTGGCCCTCGTACACAACTCAAGATGTGTCACAAGCTTTGCAGGCTCTCGTTTCCTCACAAGAGCCCCCGTCTGCAAAAGCAAGGTCCCAATCTAGTTGTGCTGCCAAAAATCCCACTACCATAATCTCATTTCCTACCTTAGCCGCAGTAGTTTTATTCTTGTACATAGTACTAATCACTTTAATGTAATTATCTAGTATACAATACAAGGATACTACATTCAATAAAGCCTTTCTGTTGACACAACCAACCGCTTGCTAATAATCAGAGGCAACGTGATAGCGTTGCCTATAGTTAAAGCCATACGGCCCCAACGTTTTATTATTATATTTTTTTCCCAGATGCACTTCATATGGAAAATGTGATCATATACACTTTGGAGGGGGCTCATTTGACTGTAAATCGGAAGCTTTAGCGTCCTTTTTAAGAGTCATAGAAGATTGGAGGGCACCTAGCCCCTCCCATGATCTCTTTCCCTAAATACATCCAATAAAACGTTTGAGGTAGCCATTTTGTTAAAAATAGTTAAAAGATCAGATAACAATAGTTCCTGGGTCGACAAAACCCCACAGCATCCGGGAGCCGGCATTGTAAGTTATGTCCTGGGGGCACATATAGTTCTTTTGGAAGGGATGCTCACATAAAATAAAACTCAAAAAGGGCTTATTCGACTGGAAATTGAAAGTTCTAGTTCACTTTTTAAGAGTCAAAAGAGATCGGAGGGCAACTATACCCCATCCTTTTTTCCCCAAACCCCTCCGATAAAAGTTTTGAGAATGGCATTTTGCTAAAATTACTTAAAACATCGGATAACAAAAACTCCGGGGTCGACAAAAATCCCCAGAGCCCTGGCGCAAAAGTCTTAAGTTATGCCCCAGGGGCATATAAGGTTATATGTAAGGGGCGGTCACAGAAACTTCAAAGGTGGCTCATTTGACAGGAACTTAAAAGTTGTAATTACTTTTCTATGAGTCAAAAAGGGATTGGGGGGCATCCAATCCCAAACACACACTTTCTATTTAAAGAGCAAAAAACTAGTAATTGCAAAATTATTTGTGTCATATATTCAAACCGGATATGATTCAATTTCCTTGCGACACGTGGGGTTGAACCTGGCAACTTTCGATGACAAGATATAGCTTTATCCGCTACGTCATCGTAAGGTATTAAATGATGCATTTTTCTTCCTCTTTGGTAATTTAATAATTGCTTCTGGAGGAAATTGAATTTAGAGCCGCGAATCGGGCCCCAAAAGGTAAAACAGTTCTTGAAAAATAAAAATTAATGTAGAAGTCAAGAAAGGTCCATAGCATTCCATGCTTATTGAGGCTTTTGGAAATACTTTTATCACGTTTGTATGTTTCTTAGAAGTTGAAACAGCTTTCCTAGTTTAGAAGTTGAAACAAATTTCCTTGCGACACGTAATTTAATTTTTTTGTAACTTCATTAATTTACTTTAATCAGTAAGAATTTAATGTCTAATGTACATAATTTAACTAGGATAAACGCTAATATATAAAGTGATGCCTTTTTCTTCCTCTTTGGTAATTTAATAATTGCTACTGGAAGAAATCAAATTTAGAGTTGCGAATCGGGTCCCAAAAGGTAAAACAGTTCTCGAAAAATATAAATGAAGGTAGAAGCCAAGAAAGCATCGTCATGCTTGTGGACTGTTTTGACCATCCTTGCGACACGTGGGATTGAACCTGGCAAGTAAACCTGGTAGTGGATAACCTGGCAACCTTTTTTAACAAGGTGTTCACAAGGTGCAGCTTTATCCACTACGTTATGGCAAGGTACTATTTACTTTAATTCTTTTGTAAATTCATTAATTTACTTTAGTCAGTGAGAATTTAATGTCTAATGTACATAATTTAACTAGAATAAACGTGAATATACAAACTGATGCCTTTTTCTTCCTCTTCGGTAATTTAATAATTGCTTCTGGAGGAAATCAAATTTAGAGTCGCGAATCGGGTCCTAAAAGGTAAAACAGTTCTCGAAAAATATAAATGAAGATAGAAGCCAAGAAAGTTCATCATGCTTGTGGACTGTTTTTATAGATCCCCACTCACCATGGAACTGATGCTACATCTCCTCTAGTCAGCCAAGAATGTTGTTGCGAACAGTTCTTCAAAACTTTCAGGAAGAAGTGTGAACAGTTAATTCACAACAAAGGAATAAGAAGTTCTACTATTGAAAGTAGTGACGATTGGGCTAAAATACCACCGTCTTTTTTTTAAGGCAGTCGAGAAGTCCAAAATCCTGGGCCTCGACTGCGAGTGGGTGCCCGAAAATAAAGAAGTGCCGGTTGCATTAATGCAACTTTCTTCACATTCTGGAGAATGTCTTTTAGTCCGACTCTGCAAAGTTAACGAAATTCTGCCGAAAATTACAAATATATTAGAAAACGTAAATATAATCAAAGTCGGAGTTGGGATTCTAGGTGATGCAATTCGAGTCAGACAAAAATCCGGAATATCTCTTCGTGGTTGTTTAGACTTGTGCCATCTTTATGTTAGCCGTCAAGACAAAGAAAGAACAAAGGGGATTGGGACTAGCAAGACTATCAGCTGAAGTTCTTGGAGTCCCCATCACGAAAAATCTAAGCATCGTTTGCAGTGATTGGGCATCCTTGCCACACGTGGGATTGAACCTGGCAACCTTTGTTCACAAGGTGCAGCTTTATCCACTACGTCATCGCAAGGTATCATTTACTTTAATTCTTTTGTAACTTCATTAATTTACATTAGTCAGTGAGAATTTAATGTCTAATGTACATAATTTAACTAGGATAAACGTGAATATACAAATTGATGCCTTTTTCTTCCTCTTCGGTAATTTAATAATTGCTTCTGGAGGAAATCAAATTTAGAGTCGCGAATTGGGTCCCAAAAGGTAAAACAGTTCTCGAAAAAGATAAATGAAGGTAGAAGCCAAGAAAGTTCATCATGCTTGTGGACTGTTTTGACAGATCCCCACTCACCATGGAACTGATGCTACATCTCCTCTAGTCAGCCAAGAATGTTGTTGCGAACAGTTCTTCAAAACTTTCAGGAAGAAGTGTGAACAGTTAATTCACAACAAAGGAATAAGAAGTACTATTATTGAAAGTAGTGACGATTGGGCTAAAATACCACCGTCTTTTTTTAAGGCAGTCGAGAAGTCCAAAATCGGCCTCGACTGCGAGTGGGTGCCCGAAAATAAAGAAGTGCCGGTTGCATTAATGCAACTTTCTTCACATTCTGGAGAATGTCTTTTAGTCCGACTCTGCAAAGTTAACGAAATTCTGCCGAAAATTACAAATATATTAGAAAACGTAAATATAATCAAAGTCGGAGTTGGGATTCTAGGTGATGCAATTCGAGTCAGACAAAAATCCGGAATATCTCTTCGTGGTTGTTTAGACTTGTGCCATCTTTATGTTAGCCGTCAAGACAAAGAAAGAACAAAGGGGATTGGGACTAGCAAGACTATCAGCTGAAGTTCTTGGAGTCCCCATCACGAAAAATCTAAGCATCGTTTGCAGTGATTGGGCATCCTTGCCACACGTGGGATTGAACCTGGCTAACCTTTGTTCACAAGGTGCAGCTTTATCCACTACGTCATCGCAAGGTATCATTTACTTTAATTCTTTTGTAACTTCATTAATTTACATTAGTCAGTGAGAATTTAATGTCTAATGTACATAATTTAACTAGGATAAACGTGAATATACAAATTGATGCCTTTTTCTTCCTCTTCGGTAATTTAATAATTGCTTCTGGAGGAAATCAAATTTAGAGTCGCGAATCGGGTCCTAAAAGGTAAAACAGTTCTCGAAAAATATAAATGAAGATAGAAGCCAAGAAAGTTCATCATGCTTGTGGACTGTTTTGACAGATCCCCACTCACCATGGAACTGATGCTACATCTCCTCTAGTCAGCCAAGAATGTTGTTGCGAACAGTTCTTCAAAACTTTCAGGAAGAAGTGTGAACAGTTAATTCACAACAAAGGAATAAGAAGTACTACTATTGAAAGTAGTGACGATTGGGCTAAAATACCACCGTCTTTTTTTTAAGGCAGTCGAGAAGTCCAAAATCCTGGGCCTCGACTGCGAGTGGGTGCCCGAAAATAAAGAAGTGCCGGTTGCATTAATGCAACTTTCTTCACATTCTGGAGAATGTCTTTTAGTCCGACTCTGCAAAGTTAACGAAATTCTGCCGAAAATTACAAATATATTAGAAAACGTAAATATAATCAAAGTCGGAGTTGGGATTCTAGGTGATGCAATTCGAGTCAGACAAAAATCCGGAATATCTCTTCGTGGTTGTTTAGACTTGTGCCATCTTTATGTTAGCCGTCAAGACAAAGAAAGAACAAAGGGGATTGGGACTAGCAAGACTATCAGCTGAAGTTCTTGGAGTCCCCATCACGAAAAATCTAAGCATCGTTTGCAGTGATTGGGCATCCTTGCCACACGTGGGATTGAACCTGGTAACCTTTGTTCACAAGGTGCAGCTTTATCCACTACGTCATCGCAAGGTATCATTTACTTTAATTCTTTTGTAACTTCATTAATTTACATTAGTCAGTGAGAATTTAATGTCTAATGTACATAATTTAACTAGGATAAACGTGAATATACAAATTGATGCCTTTTTCTTCCTCTTCGGTAATTTAATAATTGCTTCTGGAGGAAATCAAATTTAGAGTCGCGAATCGGGTCCTAAAAGGTAAAACAGTTCTCGAAAAATGTTCTCGAATGTTGTTGCGAACAGTTCTTCAAAACTTTCAGGAAGAAGTGTGAACAGTTAATTCACAACAAAGGAATAAGAAGTACTATTATTGAAAGTAGTGACGATTGGGCTAAAATACCACCGTCTTTTTTTAAGGCAGTCGAGAAGTCCAAAATCGGCCTCGACTGCGAGTGGGTGCCCGAAAATAAAGAAGTGCCGGTTGCATTAATGCAACCTTCTTCACATTCTGGAGAATGTCTTTTAGTCCGACTCTGCAAAGTTAACGAAATTCTGCCGAAAATTACAAATATATTAGAAAACGTAAATATAATCAAAGTCGGAGTTGGGATTCTAGGTGATGCAATTCGAGTCAGACAAAAATCCGGAATATCTCTTCGTGGTTGTTTAGACTTGTGCCATCTTTATGTTAGCCGTCAAGACAAAGAAAGAACAAAGGGGATTGGGACTAGCAAGACTATCAGCTGAAGTTCTTGGAGTCCCCATCACGAAAAATCTAAGCATCGTTTGCAGTGATTGGGCATCCTTGCCACACGTGGGATTGAACCTGGCAACCTTTGTTCACAAGGTGCAGCTTTATCCACTACGTCATCGCAAGGTATCATTTACTTTAATTCTTTTGTAACTTCATTAATTTACATTAGTCAGTGAGAATTTAATGTCTAATGTACATAATTTAACTAGGATAAACGTGAATATACAAATTGATGCCTTTTTCTTCCTCTTCGGTAATTTAATAATTGCTTCTGGAGGAAATCAAATTTAGAGTCGCGAATCGGGTCCCAAAAGGTAAAACAGTTCTCGAAAAAGATAAATGAAGGTAGAAGCCAAGAAAGTTCATCATGCTTGTGGACTGTTTTGACAGATCCCCACTCACCATGGAACTGATGCTACATCTCCTCTAGTCAGCCAAGAATGTTGTTGCGAACAGTTCTTCAAAACTTTCAGGAAGAAGTGTGAACAGTTAATTCACAACAAAGGAATAAGAAGTTCTACTATTGAAAGTAGTGACGATTGGGCTAAAATACCACCGTCTTTTTTTTAAGGCAGTCGAGAAGTCCAAAATCCTGGGCCTCGACTGCGAGTGGGTGCCCGAAAATAAAGAAGTGCCGGTTGCATTAATGCAACTTTCTTCACATTCTGGAGAATGTCTTTTAGTCCGACTCTGCAAAGTTAACGAAATTCTGCCGAAAATTACAAATATATTAGAAAACGTAAATATAATCAAAGTCGGAGTTGGGATTCTAGGTGATGCAATTCGAGTCAGACAAAAATCCGGAATATCTCTTCGTGGTTGTTTAGACTTGTGCCATCTTTATGTTAGCCGTCAAGACAAAGAAAGAACAAAGGGGATTGGGACTAGCAAGACTATCAGCTGAAGTTCTTGGAGTCCCCATCACGAAAAATCTAAGCATCGTTTGCAGTGATTGGGCATCCTTGCCACACGTGGGATTGAACCTGGTAACCTTTGTTCACAAGGTGCAGCTTTATCCACTACGTCATCGCAAGGTATCATTTACTTTAATTCTTTTGTAACTTCATTAATTTACATTAGTCAGTGAGAATTTAATGTCTAATGTACATAATTTAACTAGGATAAACGTGAATATACAAATTGATGCCTTTTTCTTCCTCTTCGGTAATTTAATAATTGCTTCTGGAGGAAATCAAATTTAGAGTCGCGAATCGGGTCCTAAAAGGTAAAACAGTTCTCGAAAAATATAAATGAAGATAGAAGCCAAGAAAGTTCATCATGCTTGTGGACTGTTTTGACAGATCCCCACTCACCATGGAACTGATGCTACATCTCCTCTAGTCAGCCAAGAATGTTGTTGCGAACAGTTCTTCAAAACTTTCAGGAAGAAGTGTGAACAGTTAATTCACAACAAAGGAATAAGAAGTACTATTATTGAAAGTAGTGACGATTGGGCTAAAATACCACCGTCTTTTTTTAAGGCAGTCGAGAAGTCCAAAATCGGCCTCGACTGCGAGTGGGTGCCCGAAAATAAAGAAGTGCCGGTTGCATTAATGCAACTTTCTTCACATTCTGGAGAATGTCTTTTAGTCCGACTCTGCAAAGTTAACGAAATTCTGCCGAAAATTACAAATATATTAGAAAACGTAAATATAATCAAAGTCGGAGTTGGGATTCTAGGTGATGCAATTCGAGTCAGACAAAAATCCGGAATATCTCTTCGTGGTTGTTTAGACTTGTGCCATCTTTATGTTAGCCGTCAAGACAAAGAAAGAACAAAGGGGATTGGGACTAGCAAGACTATCAGCTGAAGTTCTTGGAGTCCCCATCACGAAAAATCTAAGCATCGTTTGCAGTGATTGGGCATCCTTGCCACACGTGGGATTGAACCTGGCAACCTTTGTTCACAAGGTGCAGCTTTATCCACTACGTCATCGCAAGGTATCATTTACTTTAATTCTTTTGTAACTTCATTAATTTACATTAGTCAGTGAGAATTTAATGTCTAATGTACATAATTTAACTAGGATAAACGTGAATATACAAATTGATGCCTTTTTCTTCCTCTTCGGTAATTTAATAATTGCTTCTGGAGGAAATCAAATTTAGAGTCGCGAATCGGGTCCTAAAAGGTAAAACAGTTCTCGAAAAATATAAATGAAGATAGAAGCCAAGAAAGTTCATCATGCTTGTGGACTGTTTTGATAGATCCCCACTCACCATGGAACTGATGCTACATCTCCTCTAGTCAGCCAAGAATGTTGTTGCGAACATTTCTTCAAAACTTTCAGGAAGAAGTGTGAACAGTTAATTCACAACAAAGGAATAAGAAGTTCTACTATTGAAAGTAGTGACGATTGGGCTAAAATACCACCGTCTTTTTTTTAAGGCAGTCGAGAAGTCCAAATTCCTGGGCCTCGACTGCGAGTGGGTGCCCGAAAATAAAGAAGTGCCGGTTGCATTAATGCAACTTTCTTCACATTCTGGAGAATGTCTTTTAGTCCGACTCTGCAAAGTTAACGAAATTCTGCCGAAAATTACAAATATATTAGAAAACGTAAATATAATCAAAGTCGGAGTTGGGATTCTAGGTGATGCAATTCGAGTCAGACAAAAATCCGGAATATCTCTTCGTGGTTGTTTAGACTTGTGCCATCTTTATGTTAGCCGTCAAGACAAAGAAAGAACAAAGGGGATTGGGACTAGCAAGACTATCAGATGAAGTTCTTGGAGTCCCCATCACGAAAGATCTAAGCATCGTTTGCAGTGATTGGGCATCCTTGCCACACGTGGGATTGAACCTGGCAACCTTTGTTCACAAGGTGAACAGTTTATCCACTACGTCATCGCAAGGTATCATTTACTTTAATTCTTTTGTAACTTCATTAATTTACATTAGTCAGTGAGAATTTAATGTCTAATATACATAATTTAACTAGGATAAACGCGAATATACAAATTGATGCCTTTTTCTTCCTCTTTGGTAATTTAATAATTGCTTCTGGAGGAAATCAAATTTAGAGTCGCGAATCGGGTCCTAAAAGGTAAAACAGTTCTCAAAAAATATAAATGAAGGTAGAAGCCAAGAAAGTTCATCAGTGGACTGTTTTGACCATCCTTGCGACACGTGGGATTTAACCTGGCAACCTTTATTCATAAGGTGCAGCTTTATCCATTACGTTATCGCAAGTTATTACGTACTTTAATTCTTTTGTAACTTCATTAATTTACTTTAGTCAGAGAGAATTTAATGTCTTATGTACATAATTTAACTAGGATAAACGCGAATATACAAATTGATGCCTTTTTCTTCCACTTTGGTAATTTAATAATTGCTTCTGGAGGAAATTAAATTTTGAGCCGCGAATCGGGCCCCAAAAGGTAAAATAGTTCTTAGTAACCCCAAATGAAAAATATTTTTCCGTAAAAAAGTGTTTACCGAGGAAAATAGCCATTTATAGCCGATTTAGAATTTATAATTGGGGGGGGGGACCTAAAATCTTGGAAAACGCTTAAAGCGGAGAGATCAGGATGAAACTTGGTGAAAAGTATAAGCACAAGTCCAAGATTCGCGACTGACATAACAGGACCAGATCTGCTCTCTTTGGGGGGGGGGGGGTTGGGGGGAGTAATTCGGAAAAATTAGAAAAAAATGAGGTATTTGTAACTTACGAACGGGTGATGAGATCTTATTGAAATTTGATATTTAGAAGGATCTTGTGCTTTATAGCTCTCATTTTAATCCCAACTAGATCAGGTGACATTGGGAGATTTGCAGGGGCAAACCGGAAATATTGGAAAACGTGAAAATCTCGTGAGGTATCTTTATCTTACGAATGGGTGATCAGATTTTAATGAAACTTGATATATAGAAAGATCTTATGTCTCAGATGCTCCACTACCAATTCTAATTGGATCTAGGGACATAGAAGGTTGAGAGGGGAAACAGAAATCTTCGAAATCGAAAATCTTGAAAAACGCTTAAAGTGAAGAGATCGGGATGGAACTTGATGGACAGAATAAGCACAAGCCCTAGATATGTGATTGACATAATTGGAACGGATCCACTCTATTTGTGAGAGTTAGGGGGACGGGGTCCTGTGCTTTTGCGAGTTCGGTGCTTTTTCGAGTTACTTCTGGACATGCAAGGACGATAAAAATTGGTAGGTGTGTCAGGGACCTACACAAATTGACTTGATAACAGTCTTTTCCCTGATTCGACCTATCTGAGGGGCTGGAGGGAGAGGAAAAATTGAAAATAATTAGAGGTATTTTTTACTTACGAATGGGTGATAGGATCTTAATGAAATTTGATATTTAGAAGGACCTCGTGTCTCAGAGCTCTTATTTTGGATTCTGACCGTATCCTTTGATACTGGGGGAGTTGGAGGGGAAACGGGAAATCTCAGAAAACGCTTAGAGTGGAGAGATAGGGATGAAATTTGGTAGGAAGAATAAGCACAGGTCCTAGATACGTATTTTTCATAACCGGACTGAATCCGCTCTCTTTGGGGGATTTTAGAGGAAGGGGTGTTAATTCGGAAAAAATAAAAAAGGAGGTAAATTTAACTTCAGAACGGGTGACCGGATCTTAATGAAATTCGGTATTTAGTAGGAACTCATGTCTTGGAGCTCTTATTTTAAATCCTGGCTAGATATGGTGATAATCTTGTGATAATATCGATCATTTATGTATACATGTAAATATTGTTTTTTTGCGAAAATTTGATTCCATTATAGAAATTATTTTTGTAAATTTATTCCTGAAAAAACTGTTTAGCGAGAAAAATAGCCGCTCATAACCGGTTCAGAATTGGTAATTCTTATTTCAAGTAAAAAATCGATAAAATAGAATTGACGTGACAGTCAAACTGACGTCATTACTGAGGGGCTTCTGGTTCTTAAGAATTTTTGAAAATTTGCTACAATAATAGCATTGCAATATTGAGAGTACTAGAAATAATAATTACAAATTCTAAATCGGCTATAAATGGCTATTTTTCTCGCTAAACGCTTTTTTGAGGAAAAAAAACTTGCAAAAAAACTATATTTACTTGTATACATAAAGGATCGATATAGCTAATCACAAACGGCGCTAATCAAGTTGTTACTAATAAAATTATCCGGGTTGCAGCGGTAGCTAGCAACCTAGTAGCTTCAATATACCGACGCTTCAATATATCGTCGCTTCTATAAATCGTCACTTCAAGAAATCGTTGCAATAACCCTGGGGTTGACGGGAAGCTTCTACAAAGTTGATTTTTCTCCTTCTAACTATATTACCGCAATGAAAGAATTTCCAGCTTCTTTAATTTGGATAGTTGCCAAAATCTTAATTGTTGTTTCAATTAATAGTCACTTTAACAAAATGTCTCTTCGGTACATTGTCGCATTATTAAATCATCGCTTGATAAACCGTCCCTTCAATAAACTGTCACTTTAAAAACCGTCGCTTCAACAGACAGTCGCTTTAATATATAATCGCTTCAATATATCGTCGTTTCAAAAAATCGTTACTTCAATAAACCATTACTTCAATAAACCGTCGCTTTAATAAACTGTTGCTTTAACATACCGTCGTTTTAATATACCGTCGCTTCAATGTATTGTCGCTTCAATAAATCGTCACTTCAACAAATTGTCAATTCAAAAAACCGTCGCTTCAATAAATCGTCACTTCAATAAATTCTCGTATCAATGCTGGGGTTGACGGAAAGCTTTTACAAACTTGATTTTTCTCCTTCTACTTATATTACTTAAATAAATGAATTTTTATGTGAACACACACTCTCTTTTTCCCAAATGTGTCAAATCAAGATTTTGAGATTGCCAGTTTGTTTGAAATAGCCCAAAGATCAGACAACAAAAACTTTGGGGTCAATATACCCCCAATCCTGGGTTAAGGGTTTTAACTGTGCCCTGGGGGGAGAAATATTTTATGGAAGAAGTGGTCGAAGAAGAACTACCTTGCCCAACACCCTTGTAAAAGAAAACTAACTGTCCCTTGATTTGAATAAAGAGGAAAACTCATTGGCTTGAAAAACAAGAAATAACGATATTCTGCTTCGACGGTATCTTTTTTCCCGTGTTTTCTGCCACTAGCGGGACGCTAGAAAAATCAAAGATTGCTGCTAAATGTCTCACTTATAATGACATTGATGTATTTAAAAACCTTTCGTAATAAAAAAAATTAAAACAGAATCAATTTTTTACGAAAAACTGCTTTTTTCTATAACACTGTAGTAGCAAATGTTTTTAACTTCTTCTTGTATACTAAAATAAAATGAGATTTTTAACATTATAAAAAGAAGTAGATATAATTATGTAAAATCCAGTAAGTTTTGGCTTTAATAAAAATTCTGATTTGTCAACTGAAACTAGGATAATTCCTGAAAATTTTATTTAAGATAATACTATTTTAGCTCTCAGTTGAAAAATATAATTGTCTCCTGGAACCAAACTTTTTGGCTTCACTCCTAAAGTGCTTATCTCTACAACGCTGTGCTATATTTCCATAGAAAATTCATAAACAATCGATATAGTTGATTATAAATGGGGCATATTTAGGCTTCATCATATATAGCTGAAACCTGGTAAATATCAAACCACAGCCCATGGTAACTAACAGTTTACATAATACAAGCATCTTTGAAAATTACATAAAAACCAGTATAGATTATAGTAAAGAGCAAAATCTAGCCCATGTTATTTTTCTTCTCCGCAGCAAGCTGGGAACTAGGACATCATAAACGCTGGTTAAGGACTCATTTTAAAGGATATTGCTAAATCAAATGTCTTTTGTAATTAATACAAGGGCTTCTGAGCACTTGTGACAAGGTTGGGAGAGCCAAGAGCTCATATGGCATGAGCTCTAGCAAAATTCTAAGAATCAATAGATTGATTTAAAAGGAAAATCAGAGGCTTAATGCCGGTCGGGATTTGAAATAAGAGCTCTGAGACACGAGGTTCTTCTATACATCAAAGTTCATTAATATCTGGTCACCCACTCGTAAGTCAAAAATACTTCATTTTTGGTAATTTTTCCTCTCCCTTCAGCCCCCCCCCCTCCCCACATGGTCGAATCGGGGAAAACAACTTTATCAAGTCAATTTGTGCAGGTTCCTGACACACCTACCAATTTTCATCGTCCTTGCACGTCCAGAAGTTCCGAACTCGCAAAAGCACAGGACCCCCTCACCCTAACTCCGAACTCGCGTCTTCCTGGCACGCCTAACAATTGAAATCGGCCTATATCAATTTTGGACGCGATGCTTTGGACGCGATTGCGCGTCCAAAAGCACCGAGCTCACCAAAGCATTAGACCCCCCCTAACTCCCCCAAAGAGAACTGATCCAGCCCGATTGCGTCAATCACATATCTACGACATTTGTTTATTCTACCCAACAAGTTTCATCCCGATCTCTCCAATCTAAGTGTTTTCCAACATTAATGGTTTCCCCCTCTAACTCCCCCCATTATCACCAAATCTAGTCAGGATTTAAAGTAAGAGCTCTGAGACATAAATTCCTACAAAATATCGAATTTCATTAAGATCCGGTCACCCGTTCTTAAGATAAATTTACCTCCTTTTTTATTTTTTCCGAATTAACACCCTCCCCCTAAACTCCCCCAAAGAGAGTGGATTCAGTCCGGTTATGAAAAATACGTATCTAGGACTTGTGCTTATTCTTCCCACCAAATTTCATCCCTATCTCTCCACTCTAAGCGTTTCCCGAGATTTTCCGTTTCCCCTCCAACTCCCCTAGTATCACTGGATACGGTCAGAATCCAAAATAAGAGCTCTGAGACACGAGGTCCTACTAAATGTCAAATTTCATTAAGATCCGATCACCCATTCATAAGTTAAAAATACCTCTAATTTTTTTTCAATTTTTCCTCTCCCTCCATCCCCCCAGATGGTCGCATCGGGGAAAAGACTGTTATCAAGTCAATTTTTGTAGGTCCCTGACACACCTACCAATTTTCATCGTCCTTGCACGTCCAGAAGTACCGAACTCGCAAAAGCACAGGACCCCCTCCCCCTAAGTCTCACAAAGAGAGTGGATCCGTTCCAATTATGTCAATCACATATCTAGAGCTTGTGCTTATTCTTTCCATCAAGTTCCATCCCGATCTCTTCACTCTAAGCGTTTTCCAAGATTTTTTATTTCCAAGATTTCTGTTTCCCCTCTCCAATCTTTTATGTTCCAGATCCAGTTAGAATTGATAATGGAGCATCTGAGACATAAGATTTTTCTATATATCAAGTTTCAATAAAATCTGATCACCCATTCGTAAGATAAAGATACCTCAATTTTCACGTTTTCCAATATTTCCGGTTTGCCCCTGCAAATCTCCCAATGTCACCGGATCTAGTTGGGATTAAAATGAGAGCTCTAAAAAACAAGATCCTTCTAAATATCAACTTTCATTAAAATCTGATCACCCGTTCGTAAGTTACAAATACCTCATTTTTTCTATTTTTTCCGAATTACTCTCCCCAACTCCCCCAAAGAGAGCAGATCCGGTCCGGTTATGTCAGTCGCGAATCTTGGACTTGTGCTTATACTTCTCACCAAGTTTCATCCTGATCTCTCCGCTTTAAGCGTTTTCCAAGATATTAGGTCCCCAATTACAAATTCTAAATCGGCTATAAATGGCTATTTTCCTCACTAAACACTTTTTTACGGAAAACTATTTTTCATTTTGGGTTACTAAAAACTATTTTACCTTTTGGGGCCCGACTTGCGGCCCAAAATATAACTTCCTCCAGAAGCAATTATTAAATTACCAAAGAGGAAGAAAAAGGCATCAATTTGTATATTCGCAATTATCCTAGTTAAATTTTATACATTAGACATTAAATTTTCACTGACTAAAGTAAATTAATGAAGTTACAAAAGAATTAAAGTAAATAATACCTTGCGATAACGTAGTGGATAAAGCTGCAGCTTGTCATCAAAGGTTGCTAGGGTCAACCTCACGTGTCGCACAAGCATGGATGGTTATGGACCTTTCTTGGCTTGTACCTTCATTTTTAGTTAAATTTTTTACATTAGACATTAAATTTTCACTGATTAAAGTAAATTAATGAAGTTACAAAAGAATTAAAGTAAATAATACCTTGCGATAACGTAGTGGATAAAGCTGCAGCTTGTGAACAAAGTTTGCTAGGTTCAATCCCACGTGTCGCAAGGAAATTGAACTGTCATCAGAATTTTCTTGGAATCTTCATTTATATTTTTCGAGAACTGTTTTACCTTTACCCGATTCGCGACTCTAAATTTGATTTCCTGAAGCAACTATTAAATTACCAAAGAGGAGGAAAAAGGCATCATTTTATATATTCGCGTTTATCCTAGTTAAATTATGTACATTAGACATTAAATTCTCACTGATTAAAGTAAATTAATGAAGTTACAAAAGAATTAAAGTAAATAATACCTCTCCACGTGTCGCAAGGATGATCAAAACAGTCCACAAGCATGATGAACTTTCTTGGCTTATTCATTGATGAACTTTCTTGGCTTCTTCATTTATATTTTTCGAGAACTGTTTTACCTTTTGGGACCCGATTCGCGACTCTAAATTTGATTTCCTCCAGAAGCAACTATTAAATTACCAAAGAGGAAGAAAAAGGCATCATTTTATATATTCATTTATCCTAGTTAAATTATGTACATTATTCATTAAATTCTTACTGATTAAAGTAAATTAATGAAGTTACAAAAGAATTAAGTAAATAATACCTTGCGATGACGTAGTGGATACAGCTGCCCCTTGTTATCAAATGTTGCCAGGTTCAACCTTACCTGTCGCAAGGAAATTTGTTTCAACTTCTAAACTAGGAAAGCTGTTTCAACTTCTAAGGAACATACAAACGTGATAAAAGTGTTTCCAGAAGGCTCCATAAGCATGGAGTGCTACGGACCTTTCTTGGCTTCTACGTTAATTTTTATTTTTCAAGAACTGTTTTACCTTTTGGGGCCCGATTCGCGGCTCTAAATTTGATTTCCTCCAGAAGCAATTATTAAATTACCAAAGAGGAGGAAAAAGGCATCATTTTATATATTCGTGTTTATCCTAGTTAAATTATGTACATTAGACATTAAATTCTTACTGATTTAAGTAAATTAATGGAGTTACAAAAGAATTAAAGTAAATAATAACACGATGACGTAGTGGATAAAGCTGCACCTTGGTTATAGAAAAATAAGTTGTCTGTGTGTGGGTGTGTGTCGAGTGACGTCATGTTTGTGTTTCGACTGACGTCATGTTTGTTGATTGACGAAATTACACACCGGGACATCAGGACACACATGACGACCGGGACACCGGGACATCTATATATAAAAACTAGCTGTTGGGGTGGCGCGAAGCGCCACCCCAACACCTAGTTGGTGGGGGGGGGGGCTTCGCGCCCCCCCCCCAAGCCCCCCGCGCGCGTAAGTCGTTACGCGCAATATTAGTTACGCGCCATTGTAGTTGTGTCCCTATGTCCCACCTGTGAATATAGATATATATATATATATATATATATATATATATATATATATATATATATATATATATATATATATATATATATATATATATGTTTTTAACTACGTAAAACTTGCGAATATACAACATTCTTTGCTGTCCCATCGTCTGTGCATATAAATAGATTGTCAGGTTTACCGACTCTTGAACATGCAACGCATAATGGTCCATGGGAAAACAATCCGTATTCAGATGGCGCCTCGCGCCATCCCAACACCTAGTTGGTGGGGGGGCTTCGCGCCCCCCCAAGCCCCCCCGCGCGCGTAAGCCGTTACTCGCCATATTAGTTACGCGCCATTGTAGTTGTGTCCCTATGTCCCACCTGTGAATATAGATATATATATATATATATATATATATATATATATATATATATATATATATATATATATGTTTTTAACTACGTAAAACTTGCGAATATACAACATTCTTTGCTGTCCCATCGTCTGTGCATATAAATAGATTGTCAGGTTTACCGACTCTTGAACATGCAACGCATAATGGTCCATGGGAAAACAATCCGTATTCAGATCTATACCTCATGATTCTATTGATTGCCCTTGAGCTTTGTTGATGGTGATTGCTAATCGACCATTTCCTTTGTTGCCGTCGTCATTTATATATCCCCCTGTGCCCCCCGGCGTCCCCGTTGTAGTTGTGTCCCTGTGTCCGGGTCGTCATTTATATTCCCTGTGTCCCGGTCGTCATTTGTGTCCCGGTGTCCCAGTCTGTGATTTCTATTTGAGTGTCCCGGGCGTCATTTATATTCGTCAGGATATTGTAGGGCATCGTAGCATCGATGAGTTTAAGCAATTCTTGTCAACTGATTGTTTCGCCTATAAAGAATATTATCTCGAGGTAAGAACTGATCACCGACCACAACGATTGCCACTTTGTTGATAGTTGCGTATCAGGAGGCATCAATTCGATTGCTGTTTTTAAACAGAAGCACTAAATTATTATTTTTGTGGAAAAGATGATATATATAAATATATATATATATTTTCTTTTTAGTTTTTTTGTAGTTTTTACCTTTTTTAGTTTTTTTCTTCTTTTGTATTAGTGCTAAAGCCAAGGTTCAAACCTGGAGCCTCTCGGACCTAGAACCTGAAACATAACGCTTTACCAACTCAGCTACTTCGGCTTGAATACATTCGTTTTGAGCAGCTTCCTCGGGTGTTGCCATTGTAGGTTCTTCAGTCATTTTACAATTAGAAATTTCTCTTTCAACGGTCTTCTTACAATTAAAAATTTGTCTTTGAACGATATTCTTAAATACCTGTGTCCTGGTCGTCATTTATATTGCCTGTGTCCCGGTCGTCATTTGTGTCCCGGTATCCCAGTCTGTAATTTCTCTTTGAGTGTCCCGGTCGTTATTTATATTCCCTCTGTCCCGGTCGTCATTTGTGTCCCGGTCTGTAATTTCTCTTTGAGTGTTTTTTCTTTTTAGTATTTTTTAGTTTTTTACATTTTTTCTTTTTTCAGTTTTCTTTTTCTTCTTTATTTTTCAGCTTCACTATGAAATACATATCGCCGAACCTTTATTTTTTAACTAAGATCTGGTAGGCATTGATGAACTTATCCAAGTCAAGATCCCAAACCCAATCATCATCGCTATCATTTTCAGTTTTGATATGTTTTGACTCTCGCTGTCCAGGTGGACCTTCATCTAACTGCGCGGTTTTGCGTTCTTTAGCCTCAAGCCTGTTTCCTTGCTGTTCTTTTGATTCCTCGGCACGCTTTCTTTTCTGACTTTCTCTATCAGCAGCAAGTTTTTTGGCATAGACTCTTTGAGCATCTTCATCGGCTTTTGCCATTGTAAGTTCATCAGTCATTTTAAACTTAAACATTAATAGATTTCTACGTGAACATATATGTCTTAAATATCTTTAATGACGTCACCGTCACAGCAAAAATGACGACAACTAACTTCATGACGCCAGTCGACACAGAAACATGTCGTCACCTGATCCACAGACCGACAACTTATTTTTATATATATAGATAGACTAGCTGTTGGGGTGGCGCTTCGCGCCACCCCAACACCTAGTTGGTGGGGCGCTTCGCGCCCCCCCAAGCCCCCCCGCGCGCGTAAGTCGTTACGCGCCATATTAGTTACGCGCCATTGTAGTTGTGTCCCTGTGTCCCACCTGTGAATATAGATAGATTTATATATGTGTTTCAAACTACGTAAAAATTGCGAATATACAACATTCTTGGCTTTCCCATTGTCTGTCCATATACAAAGCCGTATGTACTAATAATGACGTCATATGCAAACGCTCTTTTTACAAACAAACAAACATGCATACACACAACTCGTTTTTATATAGATAGATAGATAGATAGATACAATACAAATTAACTACGTAAAACTTGTGAATATACAACAGTCTTCGCTGTCCCATTGTCTGTGCGTATAAATAGATTGTCAGGTTTACCGAGCCTCAAAGATGCAACATACAATTGAACATTGGTAAAGCAATCTGTATTAAGATCTATACCGCATTTTTCTAGTGATTGCCCTTGAGCTTTGTTGATGGTGGTTGCAAATGCTAATCGAATTGGGAATTGCAATCTTTTAAATTGAAAAAGCAGATCCGTTGGAATCATGGGAAAGCGAGGAATAAGAACAGCCTCACCCTCATAAGGCCCTGTCAAGATTGTGGCCTCTATTAGGTTTTCCATTGTTTTTTTACGGCAAGTCGCGTGCCATTGCAAAGCTTTGGTGGGTTGATATTTCTTAAAAGTATTATTGGTACGCCTATTTTTAGTTGTAGCACGTGTGGTGGAAACCCTGAAGGATCTATGGAATTTAAAAATTCAGATGGATAATTAACCGCTTCATTTGGTTCCGAAATAAAAATTAACTGCGTAAAACTTGCGAATATACAACATTCTTCGCTGTCCAATTGTCGCTGCATATAAATAGATTGTCAGGTTTACCGACCCTCGAACATGCAACGTACAATTGTCCATGGGAAAAACAATCAGTATTAAGATCTATACCACATTTTTCTAATGATTGACCTTGAGCTTTGCAATCACCTTTTAATGGTGATTGCAAATGCTAATCGAATTGGGAATTGCAATCTTTTAAATTGAAAAGGCAGATCCGTTGGGATCATGGGAATGCGAGGAATAAGAACAGCCTCACCCAGAAAAGGCCCTGTCAAGATTGTGGCCTCTATTAGGTTTTCCATTGTTTTTTTTACGGCAAGTCGAGTGCCATTGCAAAGCTTTGGTGGGTTTATATTTCTTAAAAGTATTATTGGTAATAATGGGGAATATGGAACAACCCACTGGTTATCTACTTCGATGGTGGTACCGTTACGCTTCTTTATTATTGCTGTTTTACCGCCATCTTCAGTAGATCTTCTTCTATATTGTGGGTAACCATCATTGCCAGTAATTGTGTTTGATACTAAAAGTCGAGGATATTGCTTTGTGCACCTTCCTTTGGCCATGCATGGTGAATTTTCGTTCAGTGCACCGCAAGGTCCATGTATCATATTTTTTACAATAATATCATGTAACCCCTTATCGACATTTTTATCAGGTATTTCAGCGGAAATCACATCATCAATTTCGTTCGAAGTAATTTTTTTATGTAGCCATATTAGTATATGTGCGTGTGGCAAACCTCGTTTTTGCCATTCCACTGAGTACATCCAGCATCGCACTGACCCAAACACTTCAAGTTTTACAATGTAGTTTATCAGTGATTTCAACTTTTGCCGGAAGACACGGGCCGTAATGTCATGCCTATGAACCGCCGATTGTCCTTGAAGTAAAAGCTGCAGTATCTCATCCCAAGATTGATTACATGTAAATGTAATAAATAAATCTGGACGACCATAGAGACGAACATACGCAATAGCATCTTGAGCATATTCATGCATATGACGGGGACTGCCAGCATATGACGAAGGTAAAATTGTTAATCTTCCAACGTTTGTGGTATTACCGTCATTTATAACTGCATCTCGCAAATGAATGTATTGTTCAGAGCGGAGCTTGGTCTGATTCAGGCGGATATATAGCAAACGTTCTGATTCAATTTTAGCATACATATGAACGACGAATTGGTGAAACAATTCACGGCATTTTAAAATATAATTTTCTTCATCCTGCCGAATCATTAGTCTATAGGAATAATAATGCATTGCACTGCATTTCTTATTCATTTCTTTGTTAGTGGCTGGATTCATCAATTTAATATTAAAGTGATAGCCGTCGGCTCCATCCCAAAAAATGATAGGATATTGTAGGGCATCGTAGCATCGATGAGTTTCAGCAATTCTTAACAACTGAGCGTTTCGCTTATGAAGAATAATATCTCGAGGTAAAAACTGATCACCGACCATAACGATTGCCACTTCGTCGATAGTTGGAGCATTGTATCTACGCACATGTTGGCCAGGAGGCGTTTTGTCAGCGGAAATAACAATTTTATGCGTATCAGTAGGCATCAAATCGATGGCTGTTTTGAACAGACGCACTAAATTATTATTTTCGTGGAAAAGATGTTGCAATTGGGAAACGATTGTCCTTTCAACGTTGGGAGAAATTTCGCAACGTGCATTCAATTCAGAATTTCTATCACTGATGAAGTACAATTGTAAAAATTTATGATTCTCGCCTGAGAATGGTAGAAGGGACCCTGCTCTATGATAAATTTGCCCTTTTACTTTGAAAGTAGACATAAATTGATCTGGATTTTCGATTTGGGCTCCAAACGACGTCATTTGGAAACATGAGTTGTATTTTCTGATTTTTGACAAAAAACGCTTAGATTCTGACGTAGTTCCAGTAAGGAAAGTCTTCAATGGCTCTGGTGGTGCAGCCAATAGAGGAAGTTTAACTTTTCCTGAGGCGCAACACATTCCCATTGTTTCACCATTGAATTTCAAGGCCTTGCAATAGGGACAAATTTTAGACATTGTCCCGATTTGAACACATCTACTCAAGCTATAATCATCGACTGGGTTGTACCTGAATGCCAGGCGATAACTTTCAGGTTGCTCTGATTCCTCGACACGCTTTCTTTTCTTACTTTCTCTATCAGCAGCAAGCCTGATTTCTTGCTGTTCTTGTGATTCCTCGGCACGCTTTCTTTTCTTACTTTCTCTATCAGCAGCAAGCCTGATTTCTTGCTGTTCTTGTAATTCCTCGGCACGCCTTCTTTTTTCACTTTCTCTTTTAGCAGCAAGTCTGCTTCCGCGTTGCTCTGGTAGTTCCTCGGCACGCTTTCTGTTCTTTCTTTCTCTATCAGCCTCAAGCCTGTTTCCTTGCTGTTCTTTTGATTCCTCGGCACGCTTTCTGTTCTTTCTTTCTCTATCAGCCTCAAGCCTGTTTCCTTGCTGTTCTTTTGATTCCTCGGCACGCCTTCTTTTTTCACTTTCTCTTTTAGCAGCAAGTCTGCTTTCGCGTTGCTCTGGTAGTTCCTCGGCACGCTTTCTTTTCTGACTTTCTCTATCAGCAGCAAGTTTTTTGGCATAGACTCTTTGAGCATCTACATCGGCTTTTGCCATTGTAAGTTCATCAGTCATTGTAAACTTAAACATTAATAGATTTCTACGTGAACATATGTCTTAAATATCTTGAATGACGTCACCGTCAAAGCAAAAATGACGACAACTAATTTCATGACGTCAGTCAACACAGAAACATGACGTCACCTGATCCACAGACAGACAGACAACTTATTTTTATATATATAGATATAATTCTAAAATTGTCAGGTAATTTTCTATTTTGAAATAAAAACTAAAAATTATTGCTCAGACAACATAAATATTTTTGATATTTACATAATAGCTTTAGTGGTTCTGGACTGAAAACTAAATATGCTAATCAAATTGGGAATTGCAATCTTTTAGGTTGAAAAGGCAGATCCATTGGAATCATGAGAATGCGTGGAATAAGAAAAGCCTCACCCTCAAAAGGCCCTGTCAAGATTGTTGCCTCTATTACGTTATAACAGACATAACACGTCATTTGTGTCCCGGTCTGTAGTTTCGTTAGTCGACAAACATGACGTCAGACGACAAACAACTTCATGACGACATACAGCTCAATCCTTATAATGACGTCAGTCGACAAACATGACGTTAGTCGACACACAAACATGACGTCAGTCGACAGACAGACAAACAACTTATTTTTATATATATAGATAAGTTGTCTGTGTGTCGAGTGACGTCATGTTTGTGTGTCGACTGACGTCATGTTTATTGATTGACGAAATTACACACCGGGACATCGGGACACAAATGACGACCGGGACACTGGGACATAGGGAATATAAATGACGACCGGGACACTCAAAGAGAAAGCGACCGGGACACAAGGAATGTTCGATTAGCAATCACCATCAACAAAGCACCGGGACACAAATGACAACCGGAACACAGGGAATATAAATGACGACCAGGACACTCAAAGAGAAATTACAAACCAGACACAGGGAATATAAATGACGACCGCGACACTCAAAGAGAAATTACAGACTGGGACACCGGGACACAAATGACGACTGGGACACAGGGAAACAATGACAACGGGGACGCCGGGGGGCACAAGGGGATACATAAATGACGACAGGGACACAGGGAATGTTCGATTAGCAATCACCATCAACAAAGCTCAAGGGCAATCATTAGAATAATGAGGTATAGATCTGAATACAGATTGTTTTTCCCATGGACAATTATATGTTGCATGTTCAAGAGTCGGTAAACCTGACAATCTATTTATATGCGCAGACAATGGGACAGCCAAGAATGTTGTACATTCGCAAGTTTTACGTAGTTAAAAATATATACATCTATCTATATTCACAGGTGGGACATCGGGACACAACTATATTGGCACGTAACTAATATGGCGCGTAACGACTTGCGCGTGCGGGGGTGCTTGAGGGGGGTTGGGGCGAAGCGCCCGTCACCAAATAGGTGTTGGGGTGGCGCAAAGCGCCACCCCAACAGCTACTATAGATATATTTATTTTTTCTCTTTTTGAGAAAAAAGTTTTCTCTTTTTTCTTTTTTGAAGAAAATTGTTATCCTGATATTTTCTGATCTAAAAAAGATCTATATAGGTCAGAAGTTTGAGAAAATTCGTTAAAGCCTCAATTTTGGACAAAAATATTTATTTGAATGATGTCATTTTTATGTACATCAGTATTACAATGACGTCACGTACCAACATAATTTTGAATTGAACTTAAACGTATCTTGTTCTAAAATAAATTAAAATAAAAGAAATAAATATTTTAACTTAGTTCTCAGTTCCGAATCTCTAAGTCCATTTTCGATTAACGATCAGAATAAAGTCATTTACCCAGCATACCTTTTCCATATTGGTCACTGAATCGAGAGTGGTGTGCTGCGGAAGTAATAAAAATGTTAGATCACTGCCTTTACATCCGCTCATCACTTTAGTAACATTTTGTATTGCGGAGAGGGGACAGAGGGGTCATTATCCGTATAGTCAAGGAACAGGAGCTATATGATATTTTTTCTCCAAATGATTGGAGGAGGCAACTGCCCCTCCCCAACCTCTACGAAAGGATGCCACATTGTTTAAACTAATAATAAATCTTCGTATCTTTTGTCACATTCTAAATATAGATAGTAAAACTGCTGATGAATTAAAACAATGTGGTTAAATATAAAATTTATAGAATATAAATAAGCAAAATTAGCACCAAAAACGTGTTTTCAATTATTCTTCTTTCATTTCAATGAGTTGCCTCGTTTAATCTCACTTTATTTATCAGTCCTGGTTGAAAAAGAGAAAGAAAGAGAGGGAGAGAGAGAGAGAGAGAGAGAGAGAGAGAGAGAGAGAGAGAGAGAGAGAAAGAGAGAGAGACAAAAAGAGACAAAGAGAGAGAGTTTGTAGTTTTACAGGTAGAAATTTCTTATTCTCGATCTGATCTGTATACTTGAAATCATTCTTTGTAATTCTTTCATTCAATGCTGATTTAATATTTTGCGCTATGGGCGAAAGTCCAGGCCTTCAAAAAAGTGTATCTGCAACATCCTGGCGATAGCCCAGGATATCCAGGTAACTAATCAAACAGTTCGTGGTAAAGAACTGTAATAAGGAGCGACCCGACTCAATAGTAAACGAAACTCTAAAAAACGGAATTTTGATGCTAAAAGATACATCAAAAGAATCGGATTTTCATGCTGATTTCAAATATATGAGTTTCATCAAGTCTTTAGTCTTTGTCATCAAAAGTTATGAGCCGGAGAAAATTTGCCTCATTTTGGAAAATAGGGGGAAACACCCCCTAAAATCACACCATCGCATTCAGCGTATCAGAGAACCCTATAGCAAAAATTTCAAGCTCCTATCTACAAAAATTTGGAATTTCGTATTTTTTGCCAGAAGACAGATCACGGGTGCGTGTTAATTTTTTTTCCCAGGAGTCATCGTATGGACCAAGTCCTAGAATGTCGCAAGAGGGCTTATTAAAACGGAAATTAAGTTCTAGTGCCCTTTTTAAGTGACCAAAAAAATTGGAGGGCACCTAGTTCCCCTCCCACGCTCATTTTTTTCCCAAAGTCAACGGATCAAAATTTTTAGATAGCCATTTTGTTCCGTATAGTCGAAAACCATAAGAACTATGTCTTTGGGGATGACTTACTCCCCCACATTCCCTGGAGGAGGGGCTGCAAGTTACAAACTTTGACCAGTGTTTACATACAGTAATGGTTATTGGGAAGCGTACAGACGTTTTTTTTTTGTTTGGGGGTGGGGTTGAGGGGAGGGGGCTATGTGGGAGGATCTTTCCTTGGAAGAATATGTCATGGTAGAAGAGAAATTCAATGAAAAGGGCGCGGAATTTTCTAGCATTACTATAAATAAAAAAACAATGAAAAAATAAACATGAAAAGGTTTTTTCAATTGAAAGTAAGGAGTACCATTAAAACTTAAAACGAACACAGATTATTACGCATATGAGGGGTTCTAAAAATGCTTTAGCATAAAGAGCGAGGTATTTAGGAGAAGATAAATACCTCGCTCTTTATACTAAAGTATTTTTAGCAATTTAAACTATTTATTCTACGGTCTTTCTGATTCAGGGGTTATTCTTAAAGAATTGGGACAAAACTTAAGATTTAGCGTAAACAGCAAGGTATTAACGAAGGGACAAAGCCCCTCATATACATAATAAAAATATAAGAATATAAAAGTTTGATACGTAAGTTAATTCTTAAGTTACGTATATTTTTTACTAATAAAGATGTTCGTTAAAAATGGGAAGGCAACAGGGCTCCTTCCCTACCCCTTATGTCTCCAAATCGTCTGATCAAGTCTAAGAGAAAGCAATTAGACAAAAAAAGAATTAATACGCAAATTTTATCTTAATAATTTATGTGGGGAGAGCCAAAATCAAACATGCATTAATTCAAAAACGTTCAGAAATTAAATAAAAAAAATAGTTTTTTTACTGAAAGTAAGGAGCGAAATTAAAACTTAAAGCGCACAGAAATTACTCCATATACGAAATGGGTTGTCCCGTCCGCAATCCCACGCTCTTTACGCTAAAGTTTGACCCTTTGCCACAGTTCTACTTTTTAAAACAATTAAAAACTTTAGCGTAAAGAGCGAGGGATTGCGGAGGGGACAACCCATTTCATATTCGGAGTAATTTCTGTTCGCTTTACGTTTTAAGTTTTAAAACTTATGTTTATTTTAAGTTTTAATGTCGCTCCTTACTTTCAGTTAAAAAAACTAGTTTTTTTTATTTAATTGTAACTAAGGAGATACGCGGCTCAATAGTAACCGAAACTCTAAAAACCTAAACATGGAAGAACAAATTTAAAGAACACAGAGTTTTGTATATAAAATTTTTTATTAATGAACAAATTTAAAAACATTATATATATATATATATATATATATATATATATATATATATATATATATATATATATATATATATATATATATATATATTTAGTATTATCGATATTTTATCTTAGTTTTTAGTTCCAAATCTCTAAAGCCATTTTGTAAATTGGAAAATATTTATGGTGTCTCATCAAAAATTATTATTTTAATTCAAATTAGAGAAATATCCGATTTTTTTTAAAAGAAGTTTTATTTTCTATCAGGTTAAATTCCTTGTAGCATAAAGAGAAATACGACAGAATAAACACTAGTAAGCTTACAGTTTTAAACGCAACCAGCAACATAATGCTTGTAGGAAGACTAAAACAACCAACATTTTCAATTGTTACAAATGATGATTCTATGGAACCACAATCACCTGAACAATCGAGCATGATGAGACAGACCAAGAAACAGGTCTGAACAAATTAAATTCACCAAGGGTGAAAATAAACAACCTGGAACATCAAATAATACAAGACTAATACAGACAACTAAATTCAAATTGAAGAAAAAAGAAAAAGTGGTTAGAAGATAAGCGACAACGAGAATCAAAACGTGTCAAAATTGAAAATGAAGAGCAAAGACAAGTGCGTGTAAAAAATGAAAATGAAGAAGACCGAAATATAACATTAGAAGGACAACGCCATCCCAATCTTCGACGCCAACAAAATGTGGCGCTAAACTCAGTACAAACCTACAAAGAGGCCATAAACAACGCAAGTTTTTATTACAAGTCATTGATTTTGAATTGGTTTTGAACTGCCATTTATTTCGAATCCCCCTCCCACCGAAATGTTTGTTCGATTCGTAAAAACGTAACAAAAATGAATATGCACAATTTTTTTCCTTTTTTAAAGTTTTTTGTATCCCCTCCCCACCTCCACCCCCAAAAAAACAAGTCCTGGGTACGGCCCGGGCTGGAACAAAGAACTGAGTAGATATTTATCTTAACTAACCTTTCAATTTTTGACTTCATAAATAGACTTTTACGTTACAATAGGATTTTTTCATATAACTGTTGAATATAAATTCAAACATAGCTTTTGTTTAAAAATAATCTGGCTATCAGTGTCATATCTCAACGCAACGAATTAACTTAAAAATAAAGAAAAACAAATTGGTATTACTGCTGATATATTTATTTTGCACAAAATAAAACATATATAAAATTCCAGGTTCTTTCAAGTTCTTCATCATTTTTTCCTTAAAATCACAGTATTGCACAAGTAAAAACAATTAAGTTATGCAGTATTCTACCAAACGCCATATTTACCATTGAATTTAACAAAAAGTAAAATTAATAATTTGATATCCTGATTTCCAATAGAAAACTTAATTTTCGATATCATTTGGGTACATTTCAGTAATATTGATTATATTTTAACTATAAAATTGTATTTGGGACATCGATACAAAATTTTAGTCTTACGGTCAATTAATGGTACAATAATTCTAGATAGACTTTTACTGATGCTGATGAAACCCATTAATTGAATTGTTAAGAAACGATTCAATTTTACTCAATGATTCAACAGCAAGAGAAATTATTAAAGATACCATTATATAATAAAAGTAGTAATCACTCACTCCGCGCGGTTATACAACGTCTAACGCAAAAACCGATAAAAACAAAAAAGCGAATAGCTCATATTCAATAAAAACGTTGTCTTTTATGTGTAGGGCTGCAATCCATCGTATTATCACTTTTTGGAGATGTGCTACCAGGGCGTTTTCCGTTTCGCTGAAATTCCATTGCCATAAAAGACACCAGATCAGAACTCATGGGTGGCGTTTTACGACGACCAGAGACTGGAGACCCTGAAACTAGGCAGAGAATAATTAATTGAAATTGAAGACTTCCTACTTGCCATTAATAATTTGTTTTAAATAATTTTCAATTTATTAAATATCTCAAAGGAATTTTCCAAGGATAGCTTTAGGTACTTTTTTTTACTAGTCTTTAGATGTCAAACAGTAAGGTGTACGAAAAGGGTGGTTTGACCCCGCTTTATAAAGCAAAATGAAAGAATAATCAAAATCGCTAGGCAATATTTTAAGGAAGATGGATGATAGATTGCCAAAGATTGTGCCTATGACGACCAGAGACTGGAGACCCTGAAGCTAGACAGATAATTATTAATTGAAATTGAAGACTTCCTATTTGCCAGCAGAATATAACTCGTTTTAAATAATTTAGATTTATCAAGTATCTTTCAAAAGAATTTTTCCAAGGATAGCTATAGGTACTTGTTTTTGCTAGTTTTTAGATGCCAAACAGTAAGGTGTACGAAAATGGTGATTTGACCTCGCTTTATAAAGCAAAATGAAAGAATTGTCAAAATCGCTAGGCAATATTTTAAGGATGATGGATGATAGATTACTAAAGATTGTGCCTATGACAACCAGAGACTGGAGACCCTGAAACTAGACAGATAATCATTAACTGAAATTAAAGAATTCCTTTTTGCCAGCAGAATATAATAATTTGTTCAGCAAATTTTAACACGAACCGAATTCCACAAAGGAATCCAGAGTCCTACACACCTCTCCTCCCCAGCGAATAAAAACTGAATGTGCTCGGTTACTGGTTTCATCTTCTCGCTAGTATGGACAAAATATTTCATAGGGATGACCAGTGTTTTTAAAATACATATAAACCTCCTGCCTATGCAGAAGCAGTCATTTAATTTTTTTAATTTTTTTTTTAGATCCCACAGCTTTTAGTTTACAAGAAATATTTTTACGAAGAACTCTCTCCATCAAGCACACCAACAGGAATACCCAAACCGTAGTGGAACTTAAATTGTGATAGGACGGTGACATACTCCAAACTCTGGAAAAATGAAACACAAAAAAGCAAGGTAGTTAAGAAAGTAAGACATTCGAAATTAAAACAGATCAATAATACAATAGAGCTATTTACAACTAGGAGTCAAAAAATGTTCAAATTTGGAACGAGACTAAGTATCACTGCGGTTATTTCTTGTTTTTTAGCCCTGTTTTGATAATAATGATAACAACAATGAAAAAAAAAAACAGAACAGAGTAGAAAATAGATTATACTTTTTATCTAGTGTATTTTATACTATTTCTATAATTTTTTCACTTTGTTCTTTTTTTTATCATTTCTCAAATAGGATATAGTTTACATTTTATAGTTTAAAACGCCCAAGTGCGTTTTATTATGATTGTGTCTTTCTGGAGAATAAGAAAAAGTGCATATGCACACAAGGGTTTCTTTCAACCTTGAATTGGATTTAAACAAAAGATACGCGAACATTAAAATTATTTTACTGCCAAAATGTGTCCATTTACAGCAGTATTTCCACCTTGGCAGACTTTTTTCGGTTGGACTTTTTTTTTGGACTTTTTCGGTCAATTCAGATTTTTGGCTCTGGCAGGAAAACAATAAGGATCCAGGATTTCCGTAAATTGGTCAGATTATCCTTAATCAGGTTTCCCACGGACATCACGTTTGTTACCTTTTTTTTACAATTTATGTTAGAAGTACCTTTCTGTGTTGCAGCCCAACGAAATCACGTTTATTTTATGTCTTTGAAAAATCCACAAGTTGTTCATTTTATGAGCAGCCATTATTTTCCCGTGAGAAAATCAATAAAATCCCATCTATTCACACTTTCAGTATGAGCATTCATTCGCTCAGTGTTACTCACTCGTATGAAGCTGAAGAGAAATATTCTCATTCGTTGCACGCCGAACTTGAGAAATTGAAGAGTCAGAATGATATACTAAATTTGTTCATAGTTAAGTTGCGGTTAGATTTTTAGATTTTCTGATATACGTTTACTGCATTTATGTACAATAGATTTATTTCGAGAGCGTATTTGAGAAAATGTGCAAGAAATCATCAAATGATAAAAAGTAGTGGTTGACCACGTCTAAACGAATATAAAACTATGGTTAGATTTTTATGCTGTACTCTGTCCATACATTATTTCTTCTTAGACCTATATATAAACCATAAGGGAGGAAGCGGGGTACATTATAAGGAAATTGTCCATGATATTTGGAATTAGTAATAACTGTTTGTTTGGCATGTTTCCTCCAGAAAAGGTCAACCACTAATTATTTGCATTAGTTTAGAAGGAGATATAAACTAGATATAAACTGGGCATACAGCTAGACAGGCTACAAAATTTGTACATGTATCACCTATGAAAAAGTTGCAATGACTTCTGTCTTGTTCTAGGTAAGTTTGAGTCCAAGAATCTACAAGATTCAAGAGAGTGTATGCTATCTGTAAGCATTTAGTATTACACTATTAGTACTATTACACTATTATTACATTATTACTACGTAATAGTACTGATCTTGATCCATTTTCTCCTTATAATCGTCTTCTTGAATTCTTTTTATAGTTAATATTTTTCGTCTTTGCATGTATTAAATAGAAAAAAAAACAGCTTTTTTAACTGCAAGTAAGGAGCGACATTAAGACTGAAAACGAACAGAAATTATTCCTTATATGAAAGGGGTTGTCCCCTCTTCAACGCCTCGCTCTTTGCGCTGAAGTTTGACTCTTTCTCACAACTCTACTTTTTAAAACAATAAAAAACTTTAGCGTAAAGAGCGAGGCGTTGAGGGGGGGGCAACCCCTTTCATATACGGAATAATTTCTGTTCGTTTTCAGTTTTAATGCCGCTCCTAACTTGCAATTAAAAAAAAATTATTTAATTTCAGAACGTTTTTTTAATTAATGCATGTTTTGATTTTGGCTCACCGCACATAAATGATTAAAACGAAATTTGCATATTAACTTTTTTTGGCTAAATGGAAAATAGTTGAAATTACTAAAAATACTTTAGCGTAAAGATTGAGTTATTGTGGAGGAGACGAACTCCTTTACATACGTAATCATTTCTATTTGTTTTAGATTCTAATGCTGCTCCTTACTTCCAGCTGAAAAAAACTTTTTTTATATTTATTCTTTCATTGTTTTTTTTTCTTAAATAATGCTAGAAAATCCTGCGGCCCCTTCATGGAAATCATCTTCCATCATGATAAATTCCCCCAGGGAAAGATCCTCCCACGTAACCCCCTCCCCCGTAACGTGAAAAGTCCCCCTTAAAACGTGTGTACACTTCCCAATAACCATTATTATATGTAAACAATGGTCAAAGTTTGTAACTTCCAGCCCCTCCCCTGAGGACTGTAGGGATTAAATCGTCCCGAAAGACATAATTATTAGGTTTCTCGACTATTCTGAATAAAATGGCTATCTCAGAATTATGATCCAGGGACTTCGGGGGACAAAGAGCGTGGAAGGGGGCCTAGGTGCCCTCCAATTTTTTGATCACTTCAAAAGGGCACTAGAACTTTTAATTTCCGTTAGAATGAGCCCTCTCGTGACCCTTCTAGGACCACTGGGTCGATACGATCACCCCTGAAAAAAAAAATAAAAAAAAATAAACAAGCATCGTGATCTGTCTTCTGGGAAAAAAATATACAAAATCCACATTTTTGTAGATAGGAGCTTGAAACTTCCACAATAGGGTTCTCTGATATGCTGAATCTGATGGCATATTTTCGTTAAGATTATTACTTTTAGGGGGTGTTTCCCCCTATTTTCTAAAATAAGGCGAATTTTCTCAGACCCTTAACTTTTGAAAGGTAAAATTAAACTTGATGAAACTTATATATTTAGAATCAACTTAAAAATACGATTATTTTGATGTAACTATTGGTATCAAAATTCCATTTTTTAATATGGAATATTTACTAATACTTACTCTATGGTTTTTTTGTGGTGCATTAGTTGGTTATTATTATATTCAATATTATATTATACATTATATGCGGTATATCATTTATCTATTCTTATTTGCAAGAAAGATTATCCTGAAGTCCCATCCATGGACCATTAGAAAAGTTAAAGAAAGTTTTTTAATGTGCAGAGATTAAGGCGTAAAAAAAAATCAGAGTTTTAACTACTAACCCACCCCCCTTGAAAAGCTTTCTTAGCCTCTGTCTTCTGCTGGGTTAGACTCCTTATCTTCTGTACCCTTTCAGGGTGCTTGAAATAAATTACATGTGTCAGGGATTCAGTGACCAATCCATAACATGTATCTCTCATATTTCTTTTATAATCATTTCATGTTGTTTCATGATTGCTCACTCTTTCTCAAAAAAACTTCTGCGGTACCCTAGGGACCTCCATAACTCCGGCTCAGAAGCTATATCGAAAAATTTTTCAACTAATTTCTGGGCAAATTTTTTCAACGATACACTCATGGGCAAAAATTCATACAGCTAGAATGAGAGTGGAATCTTTACACAAATCAGGTAAAAAAAAATTGCAATGACTTCTGTTTGGTATGTTTGAGCTAAAATATCCATAAGATTTAAGAGAATGTATGCTGTGCTATCTATAGTATGTATAGAATCTATGCTCTCTATATGCATCTCATTATTACACTATTACTATCATTACATTATTACTACGTAATAGTACTGCTCTTGATCGACTTTCTCTTTATGATCGTCTTGTTAAATTTTTCTCTATAGTTAATATTTTTCGGTTTGTATGTTTTGCATTTCTCACGTGTATTATTAACCTCTTTTTTACTCCGCATTTTAATCCTTCCTGTACAGATTTTGTGGGTTATAAATAAATTATCTTATTATTATCATTACACCTATGTATACAAAGAAACAGAGAAAGACAGAATTTCAATATACGAAAGTGAATAGAGCTTTTACAATGAACCATTAACCCGTACCCACATAACCCGTACCCCTTTCATATACGGAATAATTTCTGCTCGTTTTCAGTTTTAATGTCGCTCCTTACTTGCAATTAAAAAAAAATTATTTACTTTCAGAACGTTTTTTTTTAATAATGCATGTTTTAAATACCAAGGACATCAAAATTAAAACATTTTTTGGCCCTTGGTTCCATCTTTGGTTTATTCAAATTAAAAAACCGAGATTTTCTATGATTTTTCTGGTGACCATTATCCAACATCTGAAGAAACGATAGCTTGTGATAAGGGAGAAATCATTTCATTTGACAATCTCTTTATCTTAAATTAATCTTCCTGAACTTAGCAATTCCTTGTAATTTCAAATCGAATGCTAGCTAACAGAGATTAGCATATTGAGATGTTTTCAGTTGCTTAAATTCTCTTTTTCGTTGCCACGCTCGGATAATAAGAGGAACAAGCGGCAACCACCTTTTTTAAAAACAGACCAAGTAAAGTTTGCAAAACTAATTTATCTGCTACTGATCCCCGGCGAATACAACAATAATTATAGCTACATGTTTAGCCATTTATTACTCGAATACTCTGATTAACCAGGCTTGGGGTATGTAAGCAGAAGATAGACTATTTAGAAGGAAATTTTTGATTAAATAGACAGAATAACTCAAGAGACATTCATGCCTGTGTTGGTAAATCCATACGGAATTTCAACTTTAGTTACATAGGGGTAGATAATAAGATGATACATGGTTGTTTTTGCTTAAGAAACAGAAATCAGATAGAAACAGAAAAGAATATATACATATATATATATATATATATATATATATATATATATATATATATATATATATATATATATATATATATATATATATATATATATATATATATATATATGTATATATATATATATATATATATATATATATATATATATATATATATATATATATATATATATATATATATATATATATATATATATTACTGGATTTCTAGTTCTATAATATTCCCGAGAATTATTTTCGTTGCATTTAATCCCACTTCCTAATAGGGCCAGATAATGCTCTAGCCTAAAGTGAGAGGTTTGCTGATAAAATCAGCAATCCTTTATATATTGCCTAACGTTATATGGATTCTTTTTTTTTAATCAAAGATTACTTTTTTTATATTGCTTACGGTTACAGCTGGTCCTGTTAGGGGCGAGGGGAGGAAGATGTAATTAAAATGGTATTTGATGTGCACTTTTTTCTATTCTGTAGGATATATTAACCCAGTCTAGTTGATCCCCTCTTCTGAACTTAACGTTATAATAAAAAAAATATCACCTTTCATTACCTCCAGAAAACTTATTTTGAACTGACTTTCTTGGTTGCTTTCAGATTGACTCTATCAAGCGCCCCACCCCCAGCATTATACATAGGTTCACAGATTTTGTAAGTTTTCATTACTTTTTATGTTATCTCACTGCTTTCAACTTGAAATGAGGACAATTTAATAAATATCAGGCAATTTTTATATAGCTTAGGGCTCCAAAGGGGCGCCCTAACTTGGTCCCATTAGGCAAGAACTAAGTTCTGGTTTCAATTGTTAATATATGACAGGCTTTTTTTGTCTGATGTCAGTCCTAAACTATATAATAAAATAAAAAAAATTACTTGATTTTATTTAGAAAACTCTTTTTGATTGGTTTCCGGAGTTGTTTCCAACTTAACTGTATCCCAGCTTTCCAAGCTAAATAAAACTTTACTGATAGTAAGAGTTGTCATTTTTTTAGCAAGTAAATAAATAACCTTTTTTAAAAAAAAAGCTCAGGGGTATATCCGCCTCCATTAAATGGTAGGGAGATGAGAAGAGATAGGATGTTTATGGGGTTCGGATGCAGCTCAAACTTAGGGAACACTGAAAATTGATCAGAATATAATTTTCTGAACGTAATGAAGGTACAATTTTCTTTGTTTTAATGTTTAGCTCAGAAGAGGGAACTGACTAGATAGGACTAATCGATCAAATTGGATCAGATTAGGAAATCAGATAAAAAAAAAAAACCATCTGAGACCTATATTCCACGTTCTCTCCAAATACAATAATCCTAACAATTGTAATTCTATACCAGCCCCTCTCCCCCCTGATAGGACAGGACAAACGTTAAGTTATACACAAAAGATTATTGTTGTTTTTGTTTGTTTTTTTATTTGCTTTATCCTGAGTTTTAAACCAATTGTTGATAAGAAATAAACTCAAAAACAAAACAATCACTTTAAATCAGCAAACTTTTATTTGCTTATTTAATTAGTAATTATTTAATAAGTAGTAAATTGAACAATATAAACTACCACTAAATACCATGTAACCACCGTTGCATAAACTAAAGAACTGGCAGAAAAAAGTAGAAATAGTGCGTTAATCCCCAAGTGCGTTTGCTAAGTCTGTGGTATTGGTTGTTCCGGCATGGGTATTTTTTAATGATCGTGAAAACGATGGACCTCCGTGAACTGCTAGTCTGTACCACCCTGTTACTACTCTAATGGAATTTAAAACAAATCTTTAAACATAAAAAAATGAGTTAATAGCATACAAAATTCAAATTATACAGCATGCATTCAACGATGCTTAAAATTGTACAGAGTTGACTAGAATCGACTCAAACTGGCTGGGCGGTGCCCCAAGACCCAAAACTAGTCTCTATCCTCTTCTTCCTAGTTTATATGGGATCAAAGATTCAGAAATTCATACACTTGCAAATCTCCTTTTTTGTGATTATAATGAACCTAGTTAATTTCTATATCCACATAATAAAAGCCAGACAAAGGTCGGAAAAACCATAAAGATAACATACCAGTAGCCAAGCTCAAGGCTTCTTTAGATGTCTGAAGATTTGTATCAGATGGAGCAGTCCATCTCGCAGATGCAAAACTTTCAACACCTGACTCTAGTGCTTCTCGGCTTTGAGTTGGACTATTCTTAGATCGATGAATCCTACCAAAGAAATTTAAAATTATTCAACGGCTTTTAACCCTAGACAGGCCACTATAGGAGCAAAGACAAGGAGAAATCTCCAGGACCTCCCATGCAATCTCTAGGTCAGACTATTGACAAAAAGAAGTTTTTGCACTATCAATTTTTCAATTTGCAATTTTAATTGCAATTGTCAATTTTAAACCCCGTTGTAAAAATATGACATTCTCCTTTCAAGTATATACAAACAGGGCATTTTTATTTGCTGTGGAAGGCTTTAAAACAATTGGTTTTGTCATTATGGCACAGTGGAAGTTCACATTTCTCGGACTCAAAAGTGGCACATCCTGATTTGCACTGTTTGCAGCGGCCCTGCTTCTCAGTTTTTTTGGCCAGTGATCAAATCCATCGGCATGAGCAGATGTTGCCGGTTGGACTCGATTGCGACTTCGAATGGGGCTGGGACTTTCTTCAACATCTGCGGATGGTCTACCGCGTTTACGTTGGGACATCACACGTACCAAGGCATACAACCCTGCTGCAACTTCAGACCTGAAGGCTCTCAAGATGATCGGTTTGTTTGTCCTTGAAGTAAGTGTTTTGACGTCTGAGCTGGAAGAAACGAACAGTTGCAGACTGATGTGTCAATAAGCCACCAGAAGATTCTCATACACCATTTTCGTGTCCAAAGATGAGTTCGGCACGTCTCTACCAACATCTGTAATAAATCTTTGCCACCCATATGACGGTTGTACTCATAAACAATGGCTGGCCTTGAAAATTCAACCCCGAATATATCCTTAACGTTCCAGCGTCTGCACGTATCCTGTGGCGTTATTCCTGCATATGTCAAAGTCAAGCAAACCATGTCGTTATCTAATCATTTCAAGATGTCAAAGTAAATCTTGTAGGTCATTTTCTCAGGTAAGGTACTCACCAGACGTAATTTGGAAAATCCGTCCTAGCCAATAAGAGCCACCGATCACTCCTTTCCCAAAACCAGCCCATCCCAATAGCCGAACTTGGATACAAAATTAACTTCTACCCCCTAAAGTACGGACTAATCGTTACGCCAACTCATTTGTGCCTTTCTCCACATCAATTTTCAATGCTGAGTTGTAGTGTGTGATTTTTGTTTAAAAGTATGATTTTGTAAAAAAAAAAAACTGAATTTAGCTATGCTACGACAGTTTTTAAATATACCGATCTCTCTCTCTCTCTCTAAATCTTGTATATCTTATCAAATCCTTGTTCTACAAGCTTTGTTGTTGCCGTTGAAATGGAGAAAATAGTTAATCTTGCCAAACCTTTGTCGGCCCATCTAGTCGGCAATTGCAGGGTATCTAGTAGCTACTTCCCAATACATTCAATAATAGGGAACTTTTATCACCCCCAATAATAGAATAATGCTCATGAAAACTTTTAGCTGTTCGACATTGAAGCAGAGGCTGCATCCCATAGTTTGAAGTGCAAAGACATTACTTTAATCAACTATCAGCTCAATAAGTTCATTGTCAAAAAATTTTGGGAAGTATTTGAGTGGAGTCCCCAAGATGCCTGGACCTTGGCGAGGTTTTCCTTTCCAAGATAGGTCAACTTTTTCTATCTCTACTTTTCTCCAGCCGAATTTTTCTTGGACTTTCGATTTCTTCTTGGATTTTTCAGTACTTGCTGCTACCGATTGCTGACAAGAGGGTGAAGTTTCCCCCGAGTCATCGTTGCTGGGTTCACGGCTAGCCTCCACGTCATCCTTTTCCAAAAAGAAGTGGCGATTGTCCAGAAGAGGCAACAAGTATGCATCAGGATCATTGATAGGATCTTCTGGAAAAAGGAAGTCTGGATCATCATCATCCAACAAGTCCGACAACATCTCTTCTGGAATGTCAAAAATATACTTGCCTGCCTTTTCTGCGTCAGTTTGGCGTTTTTGAGCTCATTTTCTTAGTCTGCCGTAAGATATCTCCCTCTATAAAGAAAAAAAAAGAAATCTGACACACCCTGCCTACCAAGGTCCCTTCACCTCTGAAGGGTGGTGTGAGCTATTATGTAGGAGGGACCCTCCTATATAGTAGCCGATATAAAATTACACTTTTTTTCATCCTTTTTGTTTGTCTTATTTAGTTGTTCGTTTCACAATTTTGAGCCACGATCGTCCGATATATTTACACCACAATGACATGTATCTTGCTACTGATCCGAATTCTTTAACAAATCATCAATTTCATCTACAGTAATTCAAAATAGTATATATTTTATACACATAGGATATGCCAGGAGTCTCCAACCTTTCGTTTTGTTTCCAGTTTCTAGCTTAGAAAATGCCTAACTTTTCATTCTTTTATTTCTTATCCCTTGGTTCGGTGACTCACTCCTTAAACTACGTGTCACACAGCAGCTCCCCGAAGGCATCCATCGAATGCCATCTTTCTGCACCATCAAAAGATGCTGCTAAAAACAATGTTTTTTGCAGCAAGATGGCAGTCTAAGCTCGAAAAGTACGGTGTTGTTTTTCTACAACAATTGCCTCTATAGGGTTAAAACGTAATTCAGAACTGGTATTAAGTTTTTTGTTTTTTTTTAAACATGGCATTTGGCTAAGGTGCATTATTTATTCAGATAATTTCTATCCCAAGTATAAAATGGAAACTCCAGCTTTTTAAAAATACTCACCGTCTAAAAGTCAATATTTCCAGTGAGCTGATGATGACTATCGTTAGTTGGGGACAAAGAATATCAATGAAACAGAGAACACCTTCATTCGTGTCTTAAATTTTCACTGACAGAGAAAAGGAAAACGTTCTTAGAGCTTAGGTTGGACAAGTAAGCTTACTCAAAATAAGGATACATCCACTATTATGACCCGCCATGTGTTATTTTTAGTGGTTCTAAAGAAGTATCAATTCCACAGTATCTTTTAATAAAAAGAGAATAATTCCAAAACGATACAGTTTTGTTTCAATTTTTAATTAAGTATACTCTTTATTACTATACTGAACTGATAAAGAAGGTACATTTTCGATTACCCATTTAGTTGTGCGAAACCTTTAATTAACGTCGATTATAACCAAAATAAAATTAAATACTTGGGAACAACTCATTGGGCTACATAATTGGGCTACTAATTGAACTACTGAGTATTCCTGAACTAATAAAGAAGGCATAGTTTCGATGATCAATGAGTTGGGTTAAACATTTAGTTAACGGTGATTATGATAAAAATAAAATAAACAATTGGTAATTAATGATAGCCAAATCTTAGGCTTCAATAAGTACCAAGAAATGCTCAATTGACATGGGACTATTCTACTATTATAAACACAAGCAGTCCACAGTTGCCTGAGGAAAACGCAGCTTCATGTCAAAACCATGTTGGTTCCTTTTCTCTACTTACTTAAAGTGTTTGCCCTGGAAAATAAGATCTTATGAAAGGATCGTATGAAACCATACTGTCAGCTCATAAATCTCGCTTTCTTCTAAGCAGAACAGCAATAATTTAAAGATCTCAAAAGCCATAAAGAATTCTAAAAAAGGAGAAATTATCACGAGATTTTGTTTTAAGACGAAAAAGTTACAGCTTTCGGCAATGTGTGTGTTTGGTATTCCGTATTGTAGTAAGGAACTCAGTCATGCCAATAGCAAGGAGACAGTAGAAGGCTTACACAATACCTTAATAATGGTAAAGATAAGCTCAAGTACTTTCTTTTGGTGTGTTGGGACCTGCACGACTTACGTAGGTAAGCCTCTAAATCATAAAAAGCCTCTAAATCATTAAAGTCACCCAGGATTTTAATGACAGCTTTGGGAGTCCGCATTTTAGGTAGTCAAACGAAAACTCCAGGTAAAGTACAATTCCTCTTGGAACAACACCCTTGGCGGGTAGTAGACTATGTCAAAGATAATTGACGATACTTTGGTAGGTATTGTAGATTTGGCCAAAGCCACAGAATTTTGAACTTTGGTCTCCTAGGTAATGGTATATGTTGGACTCAATAGGGTACCTCAAACTTACACAGAAAATCTGCACCGCCACCATAACTCCCAACGGCTTTGTCCTTATTTGACCTTGGGAGCAGATAAACATCATACCAGGAAATAACCGTGCACGAGTCTGATAAGGACCACATTGTGCACGACCCAGCCACGTCGATGTGATTTGTATGAGTGTGATTTCCAGCTCCTCGACTTTATTTCAGAAAGAGCGGACGACTACAAAACACATGGGAATTGCATAAAAAAAAATTGAATTTTAGCACGTTTAGCAATTACTATATATATATATATATATATAGATCTGATATTAGTTGGGAGAGAGGAAGAAGCAACACAAACATATCTTGAAAAGGGAAGATAATACAGCCGAAAAAATACATTTTGAGCCCTAACATTTATTTTCACCTTACTTGTCTGAGGATCATTGTCTATCATCACGATTATTACTTTTTAATACGGTAATTCTAATTTTCCAAATGTTTCATTTATCTATACATTTTTTGTTTCTTTGAAGAGTGCCCATGTTTTCTAAGAAGCAAAACAGTTATGCACACTCCTCCTTCATCACAACTTATTCGAAGCCTCTTCCTTTACACTCTTTCAAAGAGTGATCATTTCCCAAGTCAGAGACAACAAGATTTTCATTTGTTACGACTTGACATGGTTTAGGGTCTCCGTTCCGCCATCAGCTCCTTCCTCCATCCTTATCCCCGACGGGAATTCCTGCTTATGTGATCAAATAGTGGCGTCAGGGTTGACCTCTTACGAGTTTATCTAACCAGAACCGTGACTTCAAACAGCACTGCAGGGTGACCTCGAGGAAATTATAGCCTAGCAAATTTTATAACCTACGTAAGTTTTGCAATAATTTTTCATTAACACAACAGGAGATAAGAAGCATCGAAAAAAGCCATACAATATCATTCAATACAGAGTACACACCCGAAATTGTCACTCACACCTTACTTTTTGATACTTTTTTCACTGTCTGGATTTACTGTATTGACAATAGAATATGACTAATGGATTTGCAGGAAGAAAGCATCTTGTGAAGAAATGAATGTAATCAGAAATTTCTGAAACAAGAAAAATACCTAATAAGAAACGTGGAAATTGGTTGAACAATAAAAACTATTCAATAGCAATCTTAGCATATTTAAATCATCATAACTAACCTGGAAGACGAATGCGGTGGTGGAGGGGGTTTTCCAGCCAAAAAGCTCAGCAGCTCATCTCGCTTGATATTGCGTCTCTTCCTTTTTGCCCATTGGGCTATTTCCTTGTTTCGACGCTGGTATCCCACCTGGATCCCTTTATCCATTGATATTCGAACTGAATCATTTGACACTGAAATAATTGAGTTGCAGATTATTCAAACATGAATGAAACATGATAAATACTTTATATATGTATAATACACATAATTATCACGTAATTATTGCACATTTATGTATATCTATGTTACAATAATAAAAAGGAATCCACATGCTACCAAGAACTAAACAATAATAGTTGTGCGTGGGGATTTAATGATAGCAACAATTTACTTATAAATTCACTACACATGCGCTTCTAAAAAGCAGAGTAAAAAGAGAAACCACACAAAACAGCAACATTACATACAGAAACCAACACTATAAGCAAATTATAAAAATAAAAAAAAAAGATAAAAAAGTATTTTAATCAGCTGGAACTACAATTATAGTTGTCCAGTAACTCTTGCTAACACTTTATCATGTAGGTTATAAACTTATTTTAATATTTGATACCTTGGAGACGATTCTTTTATTTCCAGTCAATGAATTCTGTTTTCTTTTGAAGGGGGAGGGGGTACATGAGCCACAATGAATCTCCTTTCAGCTCGTTGGTATTATCTAGAACATCTATTGTAGTTGGTATGAACTATTCGATGTTAAGTATACCATCTTCTTGTTTAGGATTTAAGACGGTTGATTAAATTTAAGGGGGGGGGGAGTGACGATTAGCAACAGCCCAAAAGTTTGCTTGGTTTTTTGTATCCTGGATATTTTAAAGTGCCAGAATCCCTAATCAGATGGGTATTCGAACAAAACATACAGAAAGTTCTCTCTAGATTGGATTCAATCTCGGTAGACAGCAGAGCGAGTTAAACTAAATAAACAGGACACAATATTATTTATTAACTTGCAAACTAGAGTACTGATTGCCTTTGCACCTGCGTCACGGGCAGAAAAAGTCACTCTGCTCAGGTATATAAGGTGATATTTCTAAAGTCATCTCAATTGCTGACAGCTGCACATAAGGGCATACATGTGATAAGTTTAAAGAGAAAACACAAGAGGTTACACCTTGGCCCTGTTCTTTGCTTGACCTAAAATGATAGACCAGGATGGTCAAGAAAACTATTACATTTCTTTACAATTAAAATGTTTTGCATTTCCTTGCTTGAGTTTTATGATTTTTCTTACAGCTGAAGATGGAGGTCGTTATAAAGCAAGCTACTGTCCCAAGGCAGTGAGCCAACAGATAAAGGTTACGGCAACTATGTTTCAAGTTAGGAAATTGCACAAGAAAGCTAAACGAGAACAGTTGATAAATGTAGACAGATCATAGTAGATAAGGCTGTAGATCATAGTAGATAGTAGATGAGGCGTCAAAACTAAAGCACTAAATCAAAACAAAAAAATAGACCAGGAAATAACAGCAAACCATGACAGCTATTCTGAAAAACTGTTTTGAAGCTCTTTTGGTCAACAACCTTGAAATACACCCTTGCCAGGTTTTAACAAAGGGAGATTTGTGGCCCTGTAAAAGATGCCACAAACAAACGTAAATACTCCAGACAAAAGAAGAGATGATGGAATATTATGCGAATTCAAAAACAAACATTAACACTTTTCAATATTCAAAATTAAGCCATTTTTACAAAACAGTTTCAATCATTTTAGACAAAGAGAACTTTGAACAAAATGATAACCAAAATATCATCAGCACAAGTCAATTGTATAATATTTGGCAAACCAAAAATGTGTCGAACAAATCAGAACTAAAGTAGTAGCAGTACACATTTTATAATATACAGAGAAATACTCCGCCTTTGTGTAAACCATTGAAAGAGGGATGCATTTAACAGGACTGACTTTCAGCTCCAATTTTTTTTTTTTAATAATTTAGAACAGAAATAAAAGAAAAAATAACTTCAATTGAATTAAAACTAAAATGACTTCTTGTGACACCATGTTACCCCAGTCTCAGCCAGTAACTGTGCTGCAATTTTGTATCCCATGCCTAATTGCCTGTTCAAACCACGTATCATTAAAAGAAAAATCAAACTGATTTACGCGGTTTGTGAAATACAATAAAGAGCACTGGGGAATCAAACTGTTGTTTCGATTATATTTACATGAAGCCTGAGAAGTGATTCTTCTCTGCATTTGGGAATAGTTTTGGACCCAAAAAAATATTGGGATTTCTAGCCATTAAATAAATCTTTTTTATACAAAACCAAAAAGGAGGTCATTTCAGTTTGGTCTTAATCACTATTTTCATAATTATTTTATGAAAACCATAATGTCAGGGCAGTACCTATGAAATTTTTTTCGGGAGGGGGGGGGCTTTACTCAAGGATTTTTTCGGGGGGGGAGGGTGATTACACAAAAACTCAAAAGGGTTTGTTTATATCCATTTTTGTTACGTTTTTATGAGTCAGACAAACATCTCGGGGGGGGGGGTCAAACCCCTTACACCCCCCCCCCAGGGTACGACCTTGAATAATATACATATATTTCCACGATGAACGAATCTATTAATACAGTTCAGTTTGTTTGTTTTTTTCAATGAAACAATAAACAACAGAATATAATAATAATGGAATATAATAAACATAAGATATGGTGCCATGTTTTTGGAAACTGAAATGGTGATTCTTTCATATTGATACCAAGTCGAAGGCATCCTCCTTTTCGTCACTTTTAACAATTTTTAGCTTGTCTTCATTGCTTTACCATTTATAAAATTAGCATGCTATTTTCAGTAAATAAGACATCAAACAGTTCATGGTAACAAACTGATAAGTAGGGAACGACGCAGATGAATAGCAACCGAAACTCTAATAAAAGAGGTTTTTGATAACAAGCGATGTATCAAAAGAATTGAATTTTTAGGCTGATTCAAATATATAAAGATCATTGATTTTAATATTACCTAGCAAAAGTTACGAGCCTGAGAAATGTTTTAACAATCGTGAAAAAAAGAGAGGGGGAACCCCAAAAGGTCAAGCTATCTTAAAGGAAGTCACGCCATCAGATTAAGCATGTCAGAAAAATTTGCTTGCAATGTTTCCGGCTTCCAAATACAAAAATATGGAATTTTTCATTTTTTGCCTGATGAAAGATCACGGATACGTGTTTATTTGTTTGTTTGTTTATTTTCCCTAGGTGTAATTGCATCAAACCAGTGATGCCAGAAAACTGGGAGAAGGTTCAAATGATCAGAAATCAAAAGTTCTAGAGCCCTTTTAAATGACCAAAGAGATTAGAAAACAACTAGCCCCCCCCTCCCAGGGCAACCAGCCCCTGGGGAGACCGCTGTAAATTACGAAAATTGTCCACTATTCACGTATAGTATTTGTTATTGGGAAATATAAAGGCATTTTTAAGGGAGAGATAAATAACGACGAAGACCACACTGCCTTTCCATCACAAACACCAAAAACAAGAAGAACAATAAGGAATTTCTCAAGACAGTGGGAAACAAATTAGAATGAAATTTGAAATTTTTTCATTTTAGTTTCATTGATTTTATCCTGTTGTAAGTTGTTTCCTCTTATATATTTTTGTATTGCTGAGCACAGCCCTTGGATAGTTCCATCATCGCTAAAAATTTCCTCCGGAAAAGTTTCGGAATTTTTTTTTTTCCGAAACAATTTTTGTCCATGTTCCATGGACAAAAATTGTCCATGGAAAAATTTTCCGCTGGATCAATTTTCCTGGAGGGTGAGGGGTTTCTGGGTAAGAACTTAGACGGAAGGGGATTTCTGGCATGATTTTAAAAACAGATAGGTTTTTTTTCAAATGACAGTATGCAAAGGGGAATTTTTTCAGGCGAACTGTTTGCCAAAAACTTTTCCGGAGGAAATTTTCAGCGATGATGGAACTATCCAAGAGGAACTTTCAGGAAGGTGAGTATTTATGTGGGTAAAACTTTACTCGGAGGGAAGGAATTGTCCATGGAGGGGAACCGGATTTCCCACCATTATTTGAAAAACGATCAGAATTTAAAAAAAAAAGACGAAGTTTTTTCAGCTGAAAATAAGGACCAACATAAAAACTTAAAGTGAACAGAAATTATTCTGTATTTGAGTGGGGTTGTTCCCTCCTCAATACTTTGCTTTTAACACTAGATTTTTTGAACTTATAAAAACAGCTCCTTAATCTAATCAAATTGGGGGGGGGGGATTTTCAGTAGTCATTCTCAAAGAATTGGGACAAAAGCCAAATTTTAGGGTAAAGAGCAAGTTATTGAGGAGGGGGAAATCCCCTCATATACGGAATAATTTCTGGCCGTTTTAAATTTTAATACTGCTCTTTAATTTCAGCTGAAAAACCATGTTTTTTTTATTCAGTTTCATCAGGTACAATGGTATAACAAATAGAAAACCACCTATTTTGTTTGTTTTTTAACATGACTTTTCACACGTCTTCTTTCTACAATTAGGTGTTATATGTGTATCACATTAATGACAATTATTTTATGTACAACACATAAACATAGTCAACGAATCTAACTATTCCAGCTAACATGACAACCACCCCTCATACTGCTGTGTACTGTATAGCGCCCCCACCAACTAGGTGTTGGGGTGGCGCGAAGCGCCACCCCAACAGCTAGTATATCTATATATATAAAAATAAGTTGTCTGTCTGTGTGTCTGTCTGTGGATCAGGTGACGTCATGTTTCTGTGTCCACTGACGTCATGAAATTAGTTGTCGTCATTTTTGCTTTGACGGTGACGCTGAAATACCTGATAAAAATGTCGATAAGGGGTTCCATGATATTATTGTAAAAAATATGATACATGGACCTTGCGGTGCACTGAACGAAAATTCACCATGCATGGCCAAAGGAAGGTGCACAAAGCAATATCCTCGACTTTTAGTATCAAACACAATTACTGGCAATGATGGTTACCCACAATATAGAAGAAGATCTACTGAAGATGGCGGTAAAACAGCAATAATAAAGAAGCGTAACGGTACCACCATCGAAGTAGATAACCAGTGGGTTGTTCCATATTCCCCATTATTATCAAAAACATTTAATGCACACATAAACGTTGAATACTGTAACTCCGTAAAGGCAATCAAATACATATGTAAATACGTCAACAAAGGCAGTGACATGGCAGTTTTTGGCTTGCAGCCCGAAATCAAAGATTTCGATGAAATCGTACAATATCAGGCTGGAAGATACATAAGCAGTAATGAAGCTGTTTGGCGAATTCTTTCATTTCCGATACATGAACGTAGTCCAGCTGTTATTCACTTAGCGGTACATTTACAGAATGGTCAACGTGTTTATTTCACGGAAACCAACGTGCAACAAAGAGTCCTGAATCGACCGGATACAACATTAACAGCTTTTTTTTCGCTTTGCAAAAATGATTCTTTTGCAAAAAAACTGCTGTATACTGAAGTGCCTTCGTATTACACGTGGAATACTAAAAATAAAGTATTTGAACGTCGAAAACAGGGCAAGTCAGTCGACGGCCAACCTACCATCTTCAAAGATACCACGATAGGAAGACTCTACACCGTTCACCCCAATCAACATGAATGCTTCTTTCTACGCCTGCTTTTGGTGAATGTACCCGGTCCGACATCCTTTGAGTATTTGAGGACTGTAAATGGTACTATACATGACACTTACCGTAGTGCATGCCAAGCTCTGAATTTATTGGAGAATGACCAACACTGGGATAACTGCATCAATGACGCGTGCGAAACGTCAACCCCAAGTCAAATTCGTGCATTGTTTGGCATCATTTTAACAACTTGCTCTCCATCAGCTCCTACAGAGTTATGGGAAAAATATAAGTCAAAAATGTCCGAAGATATACTCCATCGAAAACAGTTAGAGACGTCAGATATGACTTTTGATTTTACATCAGAAATTTATAACTACACTTTAGTTGTTATAGAAGATTTGTGCGTAAGTATGGCAAACAAACCTCTTCAGGATTTGGGAATGCCTTCACCTAACCGTATCGCTGCTGTTTCGACATGTGTAGAATTGGATCGTGAACAAAGTTACAGTACGAGTGATCTATTGTCTTATGTACAAAATAACATTTCCAAGTTAACGTCGGAACAAAAAGACATTTATGATACGATAATGCATTGTGTCGATAACAACGTTGGAGAAATTTTCTTTTTGGATGCGCCAGGAGGTACTGGTAAAACGTTTGTGATAAAACTGATTCTGGCATCAATTCGATCAAAAAATGACATAGCGTTGGCAATTGCGTCGTCCGGAATAGCCACAACATTGCTGCCTGGTGGAAGAACTGCTCATTCCGCTTTGAAATTGCCTCTGAACTTGCATTCTACAGAAACTCCCACGTGCAATATTTCCAAATCATCTGGGATGGGTAAAGTATTGCAGCAATGCAAACTTATTATTTGGGATGAGTGCACAATGGCACACAAAAAATCGCTCGAGGCTCTGGATCAATGCTTGAAAGATTTGCGAGGGAAGTCGAAACCCTTTGGCAGCACATTAATATTGCTTGCGGGAGATTTCAGGCAAACATTACCTATAATACCTAGATCAACTCCTGCAGACGAAATGAATGCTTGCCTGAAAAATTCTAATTTATGGGCACACGTAAAAACATTAAAATTAACTACAAATATGCGTGTCCGATTGCAAAACGATGACTCTGGTCAAACATTTTCAGATCAATTGCTGGCAATGGGAAACGGAAAGCTCCCAGTAGACTCAATTTCAGGACGTATACAACTACCTGCTGATTTCTGTAATTTAGTGACGTCCAAGAATGAATTGATTGAAAAAGTATTTCCGAATATTCTAAAAAATTATAAAAATAATAAATGGCTAAGTGAAGATTCTCGCACCCAAAAATATCTCGCACGTCCACGAAATCAACAATATTGTTTTGACCAAGATTCGAGACCAGGCAGTCCTTTACAAGTCAGTCGACACAGTTTTGGAACCAAATGAAGCGGTTAATTATCCATCTGAATTTTTAAATTCCATAGATCTTTCAGGGTTTCCACCGCACGTGCTACAACTAAAAATAGGCGTACCAATAATACTTTTAAGAAATATAAACCCACCAAAGCTTTGCAATGGCACTCGACTTGCCGTAAAAAAAACAATGGAAAACCTAATAGAGGCCACAATCTTGACAGGGCCTTTTGAGGGTGAGGCTGTTCTTATTCCTCGCATTCCCATGATTCCAACGGATCTGCCTTTTCAATTTAAAAGATTGCAATTCCCAATTCGATTAGCATTTACAATCACCATTAACAAAGCTCAAGGTCAATCATTAGAAAAATGTGGTATAGATCTTAATACTGATTGTTTTTCCCATGGACAATTGTACGTTGCATGTTCGAGGGTCGGTAAACCTGACAATCTATTTATATGCAGCGACAATTGGACAGCGAAGAATGTTGTATATTCGCAAGTTTTACGCAGTTAATTTGTATTTTGGAACCAAATGAAGCGGTTAATTATCCATCTGAATTTTTAAATTCCATAGATCCTTCAGGGTTTCCACCACACGTGCTACAACTAAAAATAGGCGTACCAATAATACTTTTAAGAAATATCAACCCACCAAAGCTTTGCAATGGCACGCGACTTGCCGTAAAAAAAACAATGGAAAACCTAATAGAGGCCACAATCTTGACAGGGCCTTATGAGGGCGAGGCTGTTCTTATTCCTCGCATTCCCATGATTCCAACGGATCTGCTTTTTCAATTTAAAAGATTGAAATTCCCAATTCGATTAGCATTTGCAACCACCATCAACAAAGCTCAAGGGCAATCACTAGAAAAATGCGGTATAGATCTTAATACAGATTGCTTTACCAATGTACAATTGTATGTTGCATCTTTGAGGGTCGTTAAACCTGACAATCTATTTATACGCACAGACAATGGGACAGCGAAGACTGTTGTATATTCACAAGTTTTACGTAGTTAATTTGTATTGTATCTATCTATCTATATAAAAACGAGTTGTGTGTATGCATGTTTGTTTGTTTGTAAAAAGAGCGTTTGCATATGACGTCATTATTATCATTATTAGTACATACGGCTTTGTATATGGACAGACAATGGGAAAGCCAAGAATGTTGTATATTCGCAATTTTTACGTAGTTTGAAACACATATATAAATCTATCTATATTCACAGGTGGGACACAGGGACACAACTACAATGGCGCGTAACTAATATGGCGCGTAACGACTTACGCGCGCGGGGGGGCTTGGGGGGCGCGAAGCGCCCCACCAACTAGGTGTTGGGGTGGTGCGAAGCGCCACCCCAACAGCTAGTATATATATATATATATATATATATATATATATATATATATATATATATATATATATATATATATATATATATATATATATATATATATATATATATATATATATATATATATATATATATATATATATATATATATATATATATATATATATATATATGTATATAATATATATATATATATATATATATATATATATATATATATATATATATATATATATATATATATATATAGTTATATATATATATAGTTATACAAATAAAAAGGAAAAAGAACTTCAACCAAGAACACTTGACACACATTTGTAATATTCTCTGTGGTACAGTAAACATCAATCTTGTCATATATATGTAAATTTGATGGAATTTCTAAGGTAAAAGTTTTGTTGATTGAGGCTGATATGTAACTACCGAATCACAACACTATCTGATTAGTAGCTCGACATTAGCTGAATCTCATTATGACGAGCCATTAAAAATTATCAAAAAGAAAGATTAGAATTAAAAATTACAGATCAAGAATGAAAATGATTAAACAGTTAGTAAAAAAATAGGGAAATTACCTTTATATAATGCTGTCACTGTTTCTGCAGCATTCTGAAAAGGCATCCATAACACAGCTCCTTGGCAGCGATCTGAAACATTTGATAAATTATTTTTCTAGGTATACACAACAGAAAACATCACGTATCTTCTAAAAAAAAAATTCATAAACACATACACGTCCTAGATCTTTACAGATGGGTAAAGTGGATGAAAAATAAAATAAAAAATTTAGTGTTAGGCTGCTAATTTTAAATTCTATTGGAATGAAAGATCTATAGACCAGTAAAAGGAAGAACCCACCTCTTGAGTGCATGTATATAAATTTCATCTAACTAGATTAAGTGCTAAAGTGTCAATTACTTAAAGTGTCAATTGAAGTGTCATAATTGAAGTGTCAAATACAAATTACAACATTGATCATTGTTAGGGAGAAATTGAAGGATTCTCTAATGACAAAGGCTATATTTGCAAAACAAACCAAGAAGGAAGGATACATTACAGCCATAATAATGGCTATAAAAGCATAGTACAAATAGATTTTTATATTCGTTTTTACTTTAGCTAGATTCCAAGTTATATTATTATGACGGCTGCTACGGTTTGACATGAAACTTATCATTCCTAGCTTCAGACCTATAACCTCTCTGTGGCAATACAGTTCGACCAGGCAAGCAGCAATTTCAAAACGAACCAGCTTTGCTTGCTACTCTTTCTTCAAGGAAATGGAGGTCTCCTCAGTAAAGAGACACAACGTTGAAGGGTCCTAATGATTTATAATTAACACTTACGTAATTTACGGCATCCTTATAGGTTAGTACTGGGCTTGTGTTATAGCTTATTACAGTCGAACATTGAGATGATTTTCTGCATAGCATGCTTGCGCATAGTTAATTCGCCTTGTAGCTTGTCTTCCAGCCACACATCAATTTGAACTTCTGTATGACGCTATGACGTCATAATAGGTTTGATGCGACCACCTTGGGGGAAAACGAATTCTTCCTTAAGGTTGTGACCTATCTACATGCTGAAGATAGGACTAATTTATTTGTAAACTGTGGTGGTGTCAATACAATTCGACTATGCAAGCAGCAATTTCCGTATGAATCATGTTTGTTTGCTACTCTTTTTATTTAATGGAAATAAAGGGCTCCACAGCAAATACATGCAACGTTGATGAGTCCCAATGACTTGTAATTAACATTTCCGTATTTTACGGCATCTTTTATGCATTGTACTAGGTTGTGAGCCATAGATTGTTCCCGTTGAACATTGAGAAGGTATATCCTTCTGGATTTCATTCGTCGTTGAACTGAAGATTCATTTGGGCTTCATTTTTCCATTCGATTCGTTGTTCTTCTTGATTTCATTTGTAGTTTAATCAAAGATTTTTTTGGTTCTTTATTTTCGTTTTTGACTCATTGTGATTCTCGTTGTTGTTTTTTTAACCGCTAATTTATTTGGCCTTAATTTTTGTTTTTAATTTGTTGAGATTCATGCTGTTGAAAGATTTTAACTGCACATTTCGTTGTGCTTCATTTTCTTTTTAGTTTGTTACACATAGTTCTTTTTATTTAGTTCAACAGCCCCCTCCATAGTGACTAAAAGCTTCAGCTTAATATTCTTAGTTGCTCCCAAGATACTGCAGAGACGTCCATTTGACACCTGACCCACATGGTATGTTTCCATTTAGTTCAGGGTCGCCCTTAATATTCCCTGAAGATTTCAAATTAATAGCTTTAGTCGTTACTAAGATATTCCAGATACAACCTTTTGACAACCTGGATAAAGATAGTGACAAGTACCCTTTGATTTAGTTCAAAGTCCCTGGTAACATCCTAGAAAGTTTCAATTTAATACAGTGAGCTGTTCCAGAGACATAGAACACATTCCCTTTCGACAACCAGGATGCTCAAAGTGTTGTTTAGTTCAAAACTCCCGTAACATCCCTAGAGGTTTCAATGTATTACCCTTGGACGTTCCTAAGATATCGAAGAGAAGCCCTTTTGACGACTAGGATGCAAAAATGTGATTTAAAAATTAGTATAGCATCCACATTTATCTTTCCTGAAAGTTTCAACTTGATACCTTTAGTTTTTCCTGAGATATTGTAGAAACGCTCTTTTGGCAACCTGGATGCAAACAGTGCTTTCGATTTAGTTCAACATTAACATTCCCTGAAAGTTTCAAAAGAATACACTTAGCTGTTTCTGAGATACTGAAGATACGCCCTTTTGACAAACAGCATGTACATGTTGCGCTTTTTTTGTTCAAAATCTCTCTCAACTAACTCTGCAAGTTCCAACTTGGGTAACTTAGCTGTTCTTTAGTTACAGTAAATTTTGAAATTAAAATCAACTTGGTGAATTGTGATGATTAAATTGAGAGCTATGGCTAATTGGAGAAAAATCTAAGACAGATAGTCTGACTGAGAGGCAAACCTGGCATAACCCTTTCCCAGACTTGTATAAAAAGGATATCATTTCACTTGTTGATGGATAGTCTATCATCTATTCATCCATCCTAGGACAGAACTAAGTCCATTAATTTTTTAAATTAAAATTAACTTGGTGGCTTTTCCTTAAGTACTAGAGATTTTAAAATTACAATCAAGTTGGTGGACAGTGAATAAAAAGTTATGAGCCATGCCATGGCTAATTGGAGAAAAGGTTTAGATAGACATTCTCTCTCAGTAAAAGGCAAACCCGTAACAAGCCCTTTTCAGAAATGTATAAAAAATTATGTCACTTCACTTGTTGATAGATAGTCCATCATCCATCCATCAATCCTAAGATGGAACTACGTGGATAGACGTGGAAAAAGGGGAATTCAAGTAACCTATAAGTTCTATAAGCCATCTGGACTTTAATGTGCTACTTAACATTCCCCAAAGTTTCGTCTTCATACACTTAGCCTAGTCAATCACTCCTAGAACCTAACATCACCCCTTTTCCTTATGATAAATTATGCATGTAAAAAGGGCAAACTGCATAATTTAGAATTCTTGCTATGGGGGATGTGGGGGGGGGGGCATTACATCCCCAGAATCATTGCAACTAGACTTTATGACTTTTTTTTAAAAAGATTTCGATCAATAATGAGGGAAGAGAACATCTAAAAAGGGCGAGAGGGGCTGGTTGCCCTCCAATAGCTCTTCAAAATCACCCTTAGTATCCCCTAAAACTTTCAACTTAATGCCCTCAGCCATTCCTTAGACATAGACAATACATCTTTGACAACCAACATATATACAGTGTGTTTTATTGTATTGGCAACACTCTTCAAGGCTGTGTGGGGGGGGGAGCATTTGTAACTTTAAACTAATTTCAAGAAGATGTCTATTTAAGAATTCGATCGAATCGTTTTGGCAGGAGGGCAACTAAAAAGGTCATGGAAGGGGACTGGCAGCACTTAACCCGCTTTTAAACCCCCCTCAACATGTCACGAAAGTTTTAACTTAATACCCACAACTGTTCTTAAAAAATTGCAGATCTTCTTTAATAGAAATTGAGGGTACATAGCATCTTTTAATTCATCATACCTCGTATCTTTCTCTAAAGATTCACCTTAATGCCCTTAACCTTAATGGATACACCTAGAATCAAATATTTCTCTTTTCAAATGATAAGTCCTGCATGCTAAAAATGTTCAAATTGCATAATTTACAGCCCTTGGGCTATAGGGGGCTTGGCATCTCTTGAAATATAGGCACAAAACAGTTTTAAATTTTTGGTTACTATGAGGTGGGCTTTCTTCATTACTAGTTTGCAGCAATGTTTCATGAGATTTTTTAGCTTCATGCAGTTAATGAAGTTAAGCAAGAGTACTCAACCCATCTCCTGCAATTTGGCTACCAACGAGGGCTTACATGTGGTCATGCACATCTACCCTAGTTTCAATTTTATAGGACTCTGATAAGTCTAATAAGCCCTTGCCCTCCAAGACTTCTGTCATACTTTTGAGTCTAAATCAAATACAGTCTTTCTTGATTTTGCCAGGAGAGGAGTTCAGAGACCTGCTTAACTGAGGAATTTCTATGATAATCTTCAGGCTTTACTTAAGCAACTCATACCTTGGAATCACACTTTTACCTTGGAAAGCATCTCTCCATAAGACAACAGTTCAAGTAAATTTCTATTGTTTGAGGGTTCTGGTAATTAGGCTGCTATTAGAAAATTTTAATAAGAAATATAAATCTTGATATTTTTCTTCCATATTAGTAAATTTCCACAACCATCTGGCATCTACTTTTACTACAAATGCATCAAAATCTTTCCAAAGAACTCAAAATCCAAGCAATAATTTTTTAAAATAATTAAAAGTGTAGATACATATCTTTAAATTTACAATGACATACTAGCCTAGCCAAAAATAAAACATGGTGTCTTTTGAGGATATTTAAGCAAATGAAATGAAATTTCCAAAAACAGCAACACATACAGGTTATTCATAAAGAGTTTAAAAGGTAGGCTCACATAAAGTGGCATGTTGATCATTTAGCTAGCAAATTAATCAAGAAAAGGAAAAATTGCAACAGACTAGACTAGGGGATATTGAGAAAAAAAAAATGCTAGAAAACAGTTCATATTTCATTGTATAAAGAATAATTGTAGCTAGCACATTTTGATTGCAGTCTACTAAATTTTACCCCCTCTCCTAATGTGCAAATATATAGCCCATTATATATTTCCTATGCATTTTGCCAATGAATCTTCCTTGTTTCAACCCATGCACCTATTAATTGAATAAACTGTGAAAAAAACAAGAGCCAGAGTGGCAGGTGGCTGAATGGATAAAAAATATATAGTTTGGGACGTATTTGCAGATTAGAAGTAAAGTATAATGGAGTTAAGGTCAAAATCTTTTAGCTATAATGATTCTACAAATTATTAAGTGAGAATTGTTTACCAAGGTAAGTGAAGCTGTCCACCTGATAAATCTTTTTGTAAAACCAATGTCTTCTTTTCATCTTCACTTATTCCTAGCCTTGGCAACTTATTCTTCTTAACTTTAATTTTTAAACCTATTCTAGTACCCTGAACTCGCAAAACCTCTAAAGGTTCATTCATTTTGCTCACATAGCCTACCACAGCTACACATGCTCTTCCTCTACCCCAATCTATTCAAAGCCTTCCTTTTTACACCCTCCCAGGAAGTTTCCATTCCCTTTAGATCTTTCTTTTATGACATCCTTCCACCCTAGACAAGGACAACCTGCTTTCTGTTGAGCCCTAGACAGTTGGCTCAAAAGGACAATCTTCAGCAATCTGTCATCCTTCATCTGCAGAATGTGACCAAGCCATCACAATGTTTCTCTCATTATAGCCAAAGAAACGAGTATTGAAATTCACTTTTTGTACAGTCTACTGTTAGAGATACAGTCAGTCAGCTGGGTAACCCAGAACAATTCATAGGCAATTTCTCTGTAAAACATCTAGCAAATCTTCATTTGTTTTTGTAGCACCCATGCTTCAGAGCCATATTTGACCACTGTCATCACTGGAGCTTCCAATATTCTAATCTTGGTTTGCAGATTTATCTTCCTATCCTTCCAAACTTTTTCAAGTGTGACAAAACACCCTGAGCCTTGGCTATTTTACTTTTAACATTTTCACTGCTCCCACTATCTTTACTAATAATAATACCAAGGCAAGTGACGCTGTCCTGAACAACCTTTTTGTAAAACCAATGTCATCTTTCATCTTCACTTATTCCTATCCTTAGCACCTTACTCTTCTTAACTTATTCTTATCCTTAGCACCTTACTCTTCTTAACTTAATTTTTAAACCTATTGTAGCACCCTGAACTTGAAAAACCTCTAGAAGTTCATTCATTTTGCTCACATTTTCATCTAGGATGCTTAAATCATCAGCATAATCCAACTCAAGGAAAGTTTTCCCTCTCCATTTGATTCTGGGTTCTCCCATTGCCTTTCCTATGCACCTTAAGACAAAGCCCATCAAAATGATTCATATGAAGGGCAATAGAACATAATCCTGCTTGACTCCTGATTTAACACAACGACCAGCTGCTAATCTCATTTCCTATCTTAACTGTGTAGAGTTATTCTTGCACATAGTACTAATCACCATAACATATTTGTCTGGAATACCATACAAGGTTAAGACCTTTGCTAAAGCTATTCTATCAACAGAATTGAAAACTTGTTAATAATCTATAAAACTGAGGAACAAAGGTTTTTGATAACTCAGGCAGTTCTAAATTATTGATTTAATACCGAAAATTTGGTCAACACACCCTCTATCCTTTCTAAAACGGCACTGTTCTTCCCTCTTATCACTTTGTCTACACCATCTCTCAGTCTGAAAAGTATCATATTACTAAGTAATTTACTACCTACAGAAACCAGGCTAATTACCTTAATTTACACTTTGGAGCAACTTCAGATCTATTGTGATCTGTTAATTGCTCCATACTTGATTATGTGAATGATTAAACATCAAATGTATCCACTGATACTTCCAGGGAACACCATTCTGTTCAGCATCCAATGACTTCTTGAAAACCTAATTATTGGGTACTGAGACTGTTTTATTTGAGACTATTCCAGTGGTTTACTACAAAGCAGGAGAAAAACTGTTGTCAGTGTTAAGTTTTAACAGGTGGCTTGAACAGCTTCTTTGAATGTCCCCTCCTGTCAGTGCCAATATTTTGGGAAATCGACAAAGGAATTGGGAGGGTTTCTTGTGAATCAAGCTAATATGTCACAAGCATATCAGCTCTTTGTCACTCGTAAACCAGTGTAGATAATTTCAGCTCCTTTAAACATTCATCATAAGTCTTCTCTCATCCTAGATACTGCCTTTGTGGCTCTCCTTTGCCTCCTTTCCAGAAGCTGTACATCACCCCTGTATCCTGGTGATGCTATGCACATTACAAAATCAAGCACTGGTCTGAAAAGGGCCTTGTACAACCTCACAAAACATAGGGAGACCTACTGTATCTAGTTTATTTTTAAACTAGTGCTAGGGCGGTGTTTGCAGGAGACACGGTCTTTTTGCAGTTTGAGTGGAATTTACACTGGTTGTCAACAATGATTCCAATACCCCTTTCTTCATCCACACTTTGGAGCTCTTGAATATTATTTACAGCTGGATTGATCACAGTATACTTGAAACCTTGGTTGGACTTGCCAAAATTAATAACACTACACTTGTGTCAATATTGAAGCTCATGTGCCATGTTGTTGCCCAGTTTTGAATATGGTCAAGATCTGCTTGTAGTGACTCATGATTGACTGTACCAAACAACTTTGAGTTGTCAGCACAGAATTAGATGATTTTTAGTTATTTGAAAAATATCATTTATATAAGTATTGAATAGGTTAGGTCCTAAAACAATACCCTGCAGGACACCACTGGTAACTCCACATCTCTCAGAGAGGATATTCTCCGTCATTACTAAAAAGCCTCACTCTCTGTGTTCTGTATCTAAGAAAGGCTGAGATCCAGCCCACAAGCTCTGCAATAATTCCACATGAGATAAGTTTTTGTTCAAGTGTGGATGTGGAACTTTGTCAAATGCTTTTGCAAGGTCAAGCAACAGGACATCCACAGGTAAACCCTGATCAATCAGGTCTGTAATAACATCATAAGTCTCTAGCAAATTTGTTTCTAAAGACTTTCCTGGTTGAAAACCATATTGGCTGGGTGGTAGTATCCCACTAAGTTTGAGATGCTTCATAAGAGAGTCATTTACCACTCTTTCCTGGATTTTAGCAACAGCAGAAGTTATACTTATGGGACAGTAGTTTTCTGCACTAGCTTTATTTCCCTTTTTGAACAAAAGGGGGACAAATACTGTTTTCAAATCTGTTGGCACTTCCTTGGTACATAGGGAAACTTTGAATAATTGGGAGACTGGCTCATGCCTTGATGATTACCATGCTTGCTCTTATTATATTCTTATACAGTGGTTTAATTAGGGTTTTTGTAAAATTGCTTGGTACTTCCCCTTTTTCAAAAATCCTATTCATAATCTCAAGTTAACTTATTTCTAACCCCAGAGCCACCATTTTGGACCCTTGAAAATAATAACGTTTTAAAGGGCAATGATAATCCCATGATAAAGGGTAGCCATTCTGCTCTCATCAAGTTACCATCAAAAGTGGATAATATTTATTACAGAAAATAAGTATTAAGAGTTGAATTAATTTAAACTGCATCTCAATGCTTGACTAAGCAGATGATTTGCTAATTGAATCTGTGTTACCTGTTTATGGATATTTGCCAAGTGAATTACCACTTAATGTAATCAGAGATGATTTGCTGTTTCACTTCAAGATGCTTGATGGTTATTGTTTATTTAGATTTTATTGGAAATTGGGCCCCTCTAGATTTTTATTTCTTAGAAGTAAGGGGCCCTTGCTATTAAAAATTCGTTTGATGTTTTAAGGAAGATTTAACACATTTGGAGGAATTTATTGTTAGTACTAAAGAATTTAAAGATGACAGTTTTTACAAAAGATTATTTAAATCAGAAACATCAAGAGCTTGTGCAGTTGGTGGCGAGTCTGAACAAGGAATAAGTGATAGTTTTATGCAGAACTGTGGAAAGCTCAAAGGCTCTTGTAAAAGCATTAGTTGAAATTTAACTTGAGACCCAGCACATTGCCATAAAGAACTTTTAGTGCACAGTGATAGCCTAAGCACTCCTGCTTCTCTCTTAGTGAAAGCAGCTAAAACCAGAGTTATTTCAAAAGGGATTAACGTTTGGCTTGAAGCTATTTGAAAGCAAAATACTGGATGCATGTAGAGGACGCCTGTTTTGATCTGTTTTAAAGATCTTTTTTAGTGTGTGTAATGCAATCATCTCTTCAATTGAATGAAAACTGATTTTTTTGTTTAATTGCCTTATATTATATACCCTCGTTTGTTCCTCTGTTTTCAGTATCCTTTTGATATATTTAATGTTATGTTTATTATAATATGATTATGCTCCTGTGTGTGTGTGTACTGATCCAAATGAGTCCCTCAACAATCCCTTTTCCTTATTTTTGTTTGTTTCTTAGTTTTTCCTTATCTTTCCTTACTTTTTCTCACTTATCCTTATCTCTATTATATATTGATTTTTACTTTGTTTTCCTTATTCAATTCTTATCTGCTATTCATTATTTCAGATTCAGCAGTTTTGGCTTTTCTTGCTTTCAATTTTGTGCTTGCACAAAAATGAATTCACCATTACCTCTGTATAGATGCCACAGCTCTGTTGCGACAATGACAACCTTTGGTATGGTAAGTTTGGTTGCAGAGGACATCTACCATCAGTAAATTGACAACTTCTTTTAGTGACCAGAGTGGTATCAAGTCTTTGGGGAACATTTTGTTGAGTTACAAAATAATAGATACTGAAAGTATAATTACTAATTCTGTTGGAAGTAGAAATCAGAAGAATGACAATCCTAATTTGGCTATTAAAAGTAAGTATGCTTTGCAATTAAATGATTCTGTCTCCTCTAAATGAGATGGTATTTTCTCTGTTCTTCACCCGAACATTCAGGGACTTGAAACAGATAGTTAGTGGTGGAACTCCTGATATTATTAGATTATATGAAACTTTCCTGGATTCGAATAAGGATATGCTTTTAGATATTCCAGGATATAGGATGAAGAGGCTGAACAGGAAACAGATGACAAGAGGTGGCCTTGTCCTTTATATTGCCAATCATCTTGCATACAATGTCTGAAGTGATTTGAGTAGAAATGAGGAAATATTCATTGAATCCCTTTTTATTGATATTAAGTCAGGGTGTAAGGATTTAGCTGTGGGTTTGGTTTACAGGTCCCCTAGTGGTTCTATTCCTTCATTTATGGAAATTCTGGAAGAGGTTTTGGACTCAGTCCCAAAGCAATTTCAACTCAGTCCTTATGAGCAATTTCAACCACAACCTGTTGGATCAAAATTCTGCTTCACCTATAGATTATTTTTGTCAATAAGGCTCTCTTTAGGAACTACCTTCACTTTGCATACCAACCCAAGTTACTGAGACACATGCATCTCTTGTTGATAATATTGTTTTGTCCCTAAATGTCTTAGATAATTTGGTGCTGATTAATGGTATTTCTGATCATTTTCCTGATATAACAGTGATGATAAAGCTCAGCTTATAGCAGCATCATCCAATCTCCCCTTTTTCTGTTTTGGTGATACTGAACTGAGTCTACTTAATTCTCATCTGACTAGTCAGCCATGGGATAGTTTGGTTTCTGAATTGGAATTTAACCACTCTTTTGATTTATTTTATGATTTAGTGAAATAAGGTATCCTAGAAGTTTGCGATCAGGGTACAGTGCTCCATACTTTGAAAAGAATAGCACCTCTGAGCCCATGGATGACTCCAGGTCTCCATAAAATCTGGAAAAGGAAAACAATTTGTGGAAGCTTTGCAATGCTTCATCATCTGTCAATGGTTGCAATTTGTTGCAAAATCTGTACCAGTTTGCGAGCTCATCATCAATGGTTCAAGGTCTGTAGTATATTTACTTATCTGTATGGAAGGCTATGTCTAAGCATTATCATAGGAAATTTTCTGAATGTGGAAAGGATGTTGGGGAGACATGGTATTTAATTAATTTGGTTCTTAGACCTACTCCCCTTTTGCCTTCAGTTCCAACAATTCTGACAGTTTATGGTGAAACTGACCAAGGAGAAGATGTTCAGCTAGAGCTTACCTCTTATTTGCTAATATAGGGAAGACAACTGCTTCCTCTGCAATTTCAGAGCCTATCTTGGACCCTTATGTTGAAAGTCAATGGTCTTGAACTCTGTACTGTGTAAATATGGTTTTTGGAGTGATCCTGCTAATTACAGGCTGATTTCTCTCCTATCTATTTTCAGCAAAATTTTTGAAAAGGCTATGTTATCCAGGCAAATAAAGATGGCTTTTGGAATGATCCAGCAAATTATAGGCCAATTTCTCTCCTATCTGTTTTCAGAAAATTTTTCAAGAAAGCTATGCTATCCAGGCTTCTTAGTTTTCTGGATGCAAAAGAATTTTTGCATGATTTCCAGTTTGGATTCCAAGCAAATAACTCTACAGAGCATGCTGGCACAGCTCCCTTGAATTTCATTGATTTGGCAATAGATTCTAGTCAGCTTCCTGGTCAGTATATCCTGGCAGCTTCATTTTTCAATATTTGCAAAGCTTTTGATTCTTTGACCCATTGGATTCTTCTTTGGAAACTATCACATATTGGTATAACATCAAATGCTTTCTCTTGATTTGAATCATATTTTCTGGTAGAATTATTTCAATTGATCCCCTTTTCAAAGCCCTTCTGAAGTAGAGTATGACCACCTTCAGGAATCTGTCCTTGACTTTGTTTTATTTCTGATTTATGTTAATGATCTGTTTTCAGCAGTCAAAAACACCAGGGCTCTCTAGTATGCTGCAAGCTGTCATCCTGTTGTTTGTTCATGTTCCAATACTACTTTTAATGAAGATTTTCTTGTTGCTTTTGCAGATGACACCAATCTTTGACTCTTGGGAAGATAGAATATGATATCCAAAACTCAGACACATGTTTCCTGAATCGATTCTGAAGTTTCTTTTTTTTCTGCCTTGTCCAGTCATATGTTTTGTTTTGCCCCATTGTATGGATGTCTATTTTTCCTTCTTCACTGTGGTCACTTTTTGTTATACATAAGAAAGCAGTGTCTGGTTATGGACACCAACCATTCAGAATGGTTGGTCCATTCCTCACCAAAACCACTCCTAAATCTACAGTCTATTTACATTTTTCGTTGTGCTTCCTTTGTCTTTCATCAGCTTCATGACAATCTTCCAAATTTTTCAAAAAAACTCCTGTGTTTATTTCTGATTCAGCTCCATATGACCTTTATTTTTCTCATAATATCTGCATTCCTCCTACCCTTACTATGCAGTTTGATTTCAATCCCCTCATTGCTCATCAATAGGGATGGGGTTCCCTACCTTCTTCAGTACAGAGATGCCACTTGTTTGGGATTTAGTTCTCTTTTGGATCTTATATGTTGTTTGACTATTGTCCTCTTTTTTTGGTTGTTGCTTATATTTTAGTTTTTTAGTGAACCTCAGAAACTATCTGTTTGTAGAGTATATTTTCGTTATGCTAAATTCCTTCTCAGTTACCCTTCTTGGACTAGAAATAGTTACTTAATGAATAAATTCCGCCTAGTTTCTCCTACATCTATTATTGATAAAAGGCTTCATGATTTTTGTTCTTCTATGTCGATATGGTCAGCTATGTCTCACCCATGGTCAGCATTACTTATTTAATTGTTTGTTTGTGTTGATTTGTATTTATTTGTAGCTTTTTTCCCTCTTATTACTCCATCTTAAGGGCGCTCTTTTTTGTAGATGGGTTATAAATAAATTGATTGTATTTTTTTCTTTTTTTTTTGTATCCCTAGCAATGCAGCCTTTTGAAGAGGAATGATAGTATTGTATTTTGAATCTGTATTTATTGGTGAATAAAATCTGAGCTCTGAACTCTATAGGTTTGGGGATAAAAAAAATGTTAAAACATTGGTTTCAAACTTAATATTTCATTATAAATTAATTTTGTAAAAGTTACATAATTCACATTGATTTGTCATAATTAAGTTGAATAAAAAAAATAAAAACAATTCTGCCATGTATTTTTCTTATTCTATTATACTACTTTAAAACTACAGTTTTGACTAAATGTTGAAAAATATCAAAGCCAACAGAAGAAACATGGCAAATGGATAGATGGCAAAATTGTCTTGAATTGTTTATTTTCAACTTAATTGTGAAAATCAATGCTTTGCAGATAATAAAACTTAAAAAAAAAAATGGATTTACAATCAAATGGCAAGTTTGAAACCTATGTTTTAGCCTTTTTTCATACCCAAAACTAAAAGAAGAAATTATCATTTTAAAGGGTCCAAAAACAGCTTAAAATTGATTTTATAACAAAAGCAATTATTATGTTCAAAAAGAGCATAAAAAGGCATCATGTGGTATGTTTACTTTATTTGTAGGTCAGAAATGTAGACTGCTCCATATTTACCCTTCACTTTGTTTTAGAAACAACCCCTCTCCCTCCCATAATGTGCAAATAGATACCAAATACACTCTACTCCTTTGTTGAATTCATTTAATAGCAAAGAAGCAACATCAATGAAACCAAGAAATAGAAAAATGCATTTGAAGTATGTAATTTGGTTCATATAGGCCTACTAAGAAATAATGAGGGGAGGGAAGGTTAAACTATAGTGTAAGTAGCCTACTTTTAGACTAGAATTACAGCCTAAGTAACTGTTTTGGGATTTTGAAGTTATCACAATGTTTCCTTTGGAGTGAGCTTAAAACCAATATTTTTTTTATTTCAAAATGGACCAAATTTACTGGTTTAAGATACCTAGTAGTTTACCAGCTAATTTGCTCTTTAACAGCAAAATCATTGTAAAAATCTCTATCATATCACTTCAAAAGCAGATTATATTACCATTGAATATGTAAAAAAAAATTTAACCAGTATGTAATTTGTCTGAATATTTTAATGCTATATAATATTCACATCATCAGATATGCTGATATACTTGCCATACATTAGAATCTTGACCACACATCTAATGCTTGGACCTAATCTTAAGAAATGGGTAATTGTATGATATACCATCTACCAAATATTCTTCTAATATGTTTCTCTGAAGCCCAATCCTAATGAAATATACCAAATCAAGATAAAAATATAAAGCTTTAGAAACAAATTTGGGTTAAATATCTGCAAATTAGGGGGGTTGGTGGTAAAGTATAGCAGCAAGGCATGCCTAATGTGTTAGGTACAAAATTATTCTGTATATTTTGAAGAAAGAATTCTTTTCAAACTTAGACTCTCCATAGACTTTACCCCCACCCCTAATGTGCAAATATATAGCACAAATTATATATTTTCCTTCTATTCTGTCACTTCTCTTTGTCTTGTCTCATGTTAAGCTGAAAGAAATCAACAAAAAAAAAACTGATTCTATAATGCACTGATAAAGAACAACTTGTGTTGTATGGGTTTTATCATACAAGTCCCAAAAATTGTTGTTTAATCTTTGACACAGTATCTCAAAGTTAGAAAACATATCCTAATCAGAAACATCACAACAACCTTGGATTAACTGAAGACAAGTTATTTAAATAAAAATGAATTTGATGTATTTAAATAAGTATATTTCATCTAAATTCAAATGTTTTCCATGACAAAAGTCAAGTGACCTTATATATATATATATCTATATATATATAGGAAATCAACTTTTTAATCAGAATATATGATCAAGATTAAAGGTAAAATTATAGTTTAGTGACTTCTTGCTATTGTGGAAAGAGTTTAGGTTAGAAATTTGAAATTTTTTGACAAAATAACATTTTACCTTAATTTTAAATTACCAGTTGCTTTTTCTCTCCCTTTAGTTCTGAAAATGCAATTCCTGTTATTTAAGTAGAATTCTGAGCCATATCAATGTTTTTTTTTCAAAGTTTAGGAAATGTATTTTCATATCTTTAAAACCTTACAAATTGGGATTGAGCAAAGTTGTGAAGCTGAAAACAATTTTGTTGTACTTCAATCAAGCAGAAGATCTATTTTGCAAGGTTTCACTTTTATAGCACACATAATTTTAAAGGTCATCAAAGGTCAGGACCCTCTAGAGGGAGAAGGAGTGGAGGTAGGCTAGGTACTTTAAAATACCAGTAAAATTCTAGTTAATTGACTTCTTGCTATCTCAGAAAGGGTTTAGGTTAGGAAAATGAAACTTTCAGGGATGAATCTACAGACTAAGGTAAGTCCCAGGAAGGTATTTTGAAGCAACTACCTCCACTCCTTCTCCCTCTAGAGGCCCTTGACCTTTGATGACCTTTAAAAATATGTGTGTTATAAAAGTGAAACAGTTCAAAATAGATCTTCTGCTTAATTGAAGTACAACAAAATTGTTTTCAGCTTTGTAACTTTGCTCAATTCCATTTTATAAAGTTTTAAAGATATGCAAATACATTTCCTAAATTTTGAAAAAAAACATTGATATGGCTCAAAATTCTACTCAAATAACAGGAATTGCATTTTTAGAACTAAAGGTAGAGAAAAAGCAACTGGTAACTGAAAATTAAGGTAAAATGTTGTTTTGTAAAAATTTCAATAGGTATAGACCTGTCATGTAGGCAAATTTCAGGGCCCTTTAGAGGGAGAAGGAGTGGAGGTGGGTACTTTAAAATACCTTCCCAGGACATACTGTAGCCTGTAGACCCATCCCCAACAGTTTCATTTTCCTAACCTAAATCCTTTCTGAGATAGCAAGAAGTCAATTAATTAGAATTTTACCAAAATACCTTCTGGGACATACTTTAGCCTGTAAACCTATCCCTGAAAGTTTCATTTTCCAAACCTAAACCCTTTCCAAGGAAGCAAGAAGTAACTAAACTAGAATTTTACCAGATTAAACACTTGGCAAGTAGGCTACTGAGGACTAGCCAATTCTGTGCAACCTAATAAGAAGATAGCTCTACCAAGAAATTTCAGACTAGTCAACCTTTATATAACTGAGCAACAGCCATCGCAGATTCTTGGAATACATTCCACAGTTCCTGAGAGTTTCTTTCACTTTCAATTTTGAACTCTTCATCATAGTCTTCAGCTTCAATACCCTCTACACACTGCCTTTCATAGGATGATAACCACCCTTCATCTCCTCCAATGCCAAGTGAGGAAAAACATGGAAGAAAGTTATTTTGATTATTGTCATCTATGTTTTCGCTCATCATGAACACAAATTCTTGTGTTTGTTATCTTTCCAGAAAATGGGCTGAGTTAAAGGAATAAATTTGAGAAATTCTTCCTGGTATGTGCACTAGCTCTTTGACGCCATCTATTTGAAATGACTAGCCGCTCTCTTCGAATTTACCCTGGCATAATATGCTTTGAATTCAAAGGGGCGAAAGGACTGTTTGCAGTCTGTATACCCACATACAAATTCTGGAATTAGAAAGTGCTTTAATGAACAGGGTTCAGGAATAAAAATTAAGTACTAGGAATCAAAGAAAAAAGGAGTTTAAATCTTTAAAAGAACAAATTGTAGTTTATTATTCTCTGAAGAAGAATAGGCAAATAAATAATTGCAATACTAGAAATTACAATACTCATTTGTAATGAACTTATTATCATGTCTAGATTGCAAAGTAACATTATTACTTTTAAGCCATTTATCCGATATCCTAACAACAGGTGTTTTTTAATAATTTCCTTGATATTTGCCAAAATTGAATAGTAGCATGACAAATCTCAATACCAACTAGTCACAAAATATAGTTATGTTTTTGTAAAGGGTTTGAATATATTTCTCCATAAGATTTTCTAAACTGCTATATATACCGCTGAGGATTTTTATACTTATTTTGATACATGTCATCCATTCATATTTCCACGATTAGTTGTTAATAAATCAGAATTTTACAGGACAATTCTCTTATTTAAAGCTAAATCTGTGTCAAATTCCAAATTTTTATTTCTGTGCTCAATAGACATATCGAGATTTAAACGTTTGAATGGAATGTCTGAAAATATCAAGATTAAAAGAAAATATAATTAGAAATCTTCACAGCTTGAAACCCTGAGAATTTAAATCACCAATCTATACTCATCAAACACAAAGATAATAAACACATAATTATTTTTTTTATCAAAAAATTATGCAGAATATATTAAATATCATATTTTCTTATAGATGGTGATCAGCTTTTGATTTTTTTTTTATATTGCGGGTTGGTCTTTATAACTCATCTATATAACATATCAATAACATATTAATTCCAACAGATTTATTAGAATTTAAACCCTTACCAGATTTTAGAATAAATTTACGACCATTTCCACTACATACCTACGATACATAATTGTCGAGGTTCCCTTTTAATTGCGGGTACTTCTTTTTTAGCAAGTTTATTGAACCAGCCTATTATGCGCCCCCCAAGGAAAATATTGAATCTGCCCCTGCAAGCAGTTATATAATGCCTTGAGGTGAAAAAATTGCTCAAAATGAAATAAAAATTGCTCAAATTGAAGAGCATGAACCATCAAATGAGACAAGATTAAGAGGAAGACTCAAAAACGTAAATTCATGATGGTTAAACATGAACAGCCAAGACCATTAGATGTGACAAAACCAGTTGGAGCAGCTATGGCAAAAGTCATTGAAATATTATCTTAAGTAATGGTAAACGAAAATGAGAATCAAATAAATATGTGGTAAGAATGTTTGTAACAACAATATTCACAACATGTCAAAACAGGAAGTCAAGAACAAAAAAAATATTTGGTTAGAGTATAAGTGACAGCGAAAGATACAATCCAAAGAGGGAAAGGACAAAGAAATACGCGGTTGGAAGACGAGCGAAAATGAGAATCACAATGTGTCAAAAACATAAATGATGAAAAAGAAAACACGTGGCTGGAAAACTTGTGACACAGACAACCCCAATGCATAAGAGATGGAAGTGAACAACAAAGAAATATTCGTATGGATAACAAAAAATGTCGAGAGGAACAACCTCTTCAGAATGATTTAACGCAAACAAGCTTTGGCACGATACCTAGCATAAACAAAAGAAATACTGATACGGAAATAAGTGTTTTTTACAAAAAAGTTTCTGTCTTACTTTTCGACACTTGTACTACATTCTTTTAAGGCAACTCTGACACGATAGTATTACATTTTGAAAATATAAGAAATGGAATTATTCGTTTTAGACTGCACCCCTTCCAAAGATACCGAACTACAGCGTTCATGTGATAGTGGCTTTGACCCGACACTTGATTTTGTGAGTAATTTTGGGGTTAAGAGTAGGCTATGACAGGATGGTCTCTGTAGGTAGCAAAATACTTAGTAGGCTAATATGATGCTTCTTAGACTGAGAGAAATTTTCTGGAGCATAGAGAAGAAATTCTGGAAGCTCCATCCAATTACACCAACAACAACAGCTGTAGACAAAGTTTTAAGAGAAGACCAGTGCAGTCTTAGAAACAGTAGAGGATGTATCGACCAAATTTTCACTCTTGGGTCAATATTTCAGAAGTACCTTAGTTGTCAAACACCTTTGGTCCTCCATTTTTCTGATCCATTTTTTTTCTTTTTTTTTTGCAAAAAAATAACCAAGTAATGACAGCTTGAATGTTAAATAGCTTAAAAAACTGTCAAGAGCTCATTTTGTGTTAAAAACAGGAAACTGATTAAATTGAATATTCTTTTCTTATCAGGGTGCATTGGATATAATGTCCACATTTTGCATTGTCACAATATAACAATGGCTTCAAGAGATGTTGTTCCTAGTCAGGACTAGGAAGACTTCTCCTGTTTTGAAGGAAAATTTTTACAGTGGTTCCAAAACTGAACTGTTGAATCATTAGTGCCTTTACCCTGCTGTAATTTTGGTTGTGTTTGTAAGTAAATTCTTTAGAACAATTTAAATAATCTTAAACATTGAATTAAGTATTTTGCAGGAAGATTGTTTTTATAATTCTACTCTTTTGCTTGATTCTTTGTCCCACTTAGTATGATGTCAAAACTTCTTGCCCCCCCCCCCACCCTATATCCATCTTTGATTGAATATAATCAAATGCAAAATTGTAATAAGTTATTCTGAACTAAAACTCAAAAATAATTAAGATTCTTATGTAATAATATGCAGCATGTTTCTAATATTAAGAATATTATGTTTTCTTCCATTGTCACCCATGTCTTTAAATCAATTTTTATGGCACTTGGTATCTACCAAGTACTGTTAATTTGGAAAAACTAGAAAAAATGGAGTATTTTTAACTTACAAAGGGGTGATTGGATCTTAATGAAATTTGATGTTTGGAAGATATTGTGTGAGATATTGTGTCTCAGAGCTCTTATTTTAAATCCCAACCTGATCCGGTGACATTGCAGGGAGTTGGGGGGGGGGGACCCAGAAATCTTGGAAAATGCTTATAAATGTCATAGATAAGTGATTGACATAGCCAGACTGGATCCACTCTGTTTTGGGGAGTTAGGGGTAGGGTTCTGTGATTTGGCAAGTTTGGTGTTTCTGGATGTGCTAGGATGATGAAAATTGGTAGGCGTGTCAGGGAGCTGCTCAAATTGACTTGATAAAGTTGTTTTCCCCGATTTGACCATCTGGGGGGATGAAGGGAGAGGAAAAATTATAAAAATTGAGGTATTTTTAACCTACAAGTGGGTGATCAGATCTTAATGAATTTTGATATTTGAAGGACTTTGCAACTCAGAGCTCTTATTTTAAATCCCAACCAGGATTAAGCCTCTGATTTTCTTTTTAAAGCAATCTATTGGTTCTTAGAATTTTGCCAGATGATACCATATGAGCTCTTGGCTCTTCCAACCTCATCACAAGAGCCATATGAGCTCATAACTCTTGTTAATAATACTTGATACCCAACAGGTCTTGGTCATTATTTTCCAATAAGATAGACTGAATACTAGGTCAAGAAACTTGTAGCAAAGAAATATAAAACATTATTAGATTCAAATAACAAAGGAATATATTATTTAGGGTAATATCTAGGCCAATCCAGGGGAGGGTATGGATGCATTGTCAGAAATATGAACATGACCTCCAAAGTGAGTTCAGTGCTGGATTTAGGTTTTTTCCTTGGGGAGAGGGAGGGGGTGGGCAAATGTGCATTCTGCTGCCCCATGCCATACCATCAACACTGCAAATAGGCCTAATACAATTTCCTGCTAGAGTGAAATTTGAATATATTTTCTGGGAAAATAAAATGGTATTTATTACATATACTGTATGTTAATTGTTAAAAGTGCTGGTTTTATCAACTTGTAGTTATTTCCTACCGCTTTAGAAAGATGTATATATACATGTATTGAAAAGCTAGTGGCCATGTACAAGAAAAACAAACAAATCAAAAAAAGCTCAAAATTGAACTAATCAAACAGTAGACTCAACACATTGAAATTACATCTTCTGTACTTCTAAAACTTTCTCTACAAAACATCTTACCTTAGTAATTAGGTCCCAAGAAGATGTTTCTAAAATACCTAGGAGCTGTGGTGCATCCACAAAAAAAATATTCCTTAAGTGTTTCAAACTTTAGCAGTTACTAAGAAAATGTTCTAAATCATTCCCATGCTTCCTGCAAAAGGTGTATCATCAGGTTTACAATGGGGCCCTTACCTTCATTTCATACACAGAAAATATCAGCATTATCTTGTAGGGATTCAGCCTGTTATGGCCATGCTGCCTTTTTAGAAGAATTGAGCATATATTCTTATTGTAAGGTGCCTTTGGTAAATAGTTATTGGGCTAATGTAATATATATTACTGAAACTTAATCATTTGTTTAGTATTCTTGTGAGATAAATTTGGTGAAATCAGATCATGTATAACAGCCAAACCACTAAAAGTATTTTGCAGCCATAGCCTACTACTTTTTTTAAAATGCATGACCTGCAGGGACCCCAATTGTATCACCATAGTAGTCCCCACACCCTGCAAACATAATTGGCAACTGGTAGGACTTTAGTCATGAAAAGGTAGCCTATTAATGCATCTTCATGTTTTTAATTCCTATTGTTTATTTTTGTCAGATTAGAGCACATATGGCTGCCTTTCCACAAGCAATTATCAATTTAATGTGTTTTTTCTGGTCCCCATTTGCTGCAAGTGCAAATCTCAAGTACGTATACATCTGGGGCTACTTTGATTGATAAACTTTTATAAGTGAATTGAGAATCATTGTGTCTGTTGGGTTTCCTACTTTTGAAAAATGAAAGTCTCTGTCTTGGATGCATTTAGCTTCAGTTTCTTTGATTCTAAGTAAGGTTCAGCTAAGTGCAGGAGAGTTTGCAGCTTCTTAACTGACTTGGCTACTACAGCTGCATTATCAACTAACAGTAAACAAGAAACTGGAGTATTTGCAGGGTTCCCACATGTTCTGGAAAATGAAAGACCAATTTTCCAGTCTTGAAAAACACCTAGAAAATGCGGAAAAAATAAAATGTGTTGGAAATGTTTCAGTTGTCCTGGAAAACAATTTTCCCTTCTTGTTGTGAATACAAACATGTCAAACCTTTAATGTCTGTTTCTGTTAACATCCTTGTCATTTTGGTAACAGAAACCGAACATGCAACAGCAATGTTTATGAAACTCCTTAAGGTTCTTTTCAATACAAGATGATATACTGCCTCAGACTGTGACAAAGTCCTTGTTCATTACAAAGTATTATTTGGGCATTCAACTGCATGCCTTAAGAAGAATTCCAAAATTTTTCATACAGTTGCAGGCTCTACATTTTTTTTTTAGAGATTCTTTGCTGGCAGAGCATGCAGAACTGTGGGATATAATAAAATATCCTCTAACACTGTCTCATTGACAAGTAGCAGTGGAGCAAGGGTACTCTGTGAACAAGGACTTGCTAGTCAAAACTTAGAGGAAAGTAGTCTGATAGCATTATGCTGGGTCCAAGATGCATTTGTTAAGTGTGCAGCTGATGAAACCCTGCTAAGAGACTTAATTCAATCCTGCAAAGGAGCAAGAATAAGGTGCATATAATGTCCTGAGGATGAAAAAAATAATAAAGAACAAACTGCAAATGAGAAGAACAGAAAGGAGAGGATGCAGAAAAGAGGCAGACAAAATGGCAATGAAACCAGAGAAAAGACAGACTCCACAATACTGTCCAAGTCCAATGCTTTCCATAAATGTATAGGCAAAAAAAGAGAAGCCCTAGACCCTTTAGCAAAACCACTATAAGACCCACAGTAGAGTGTCAAGTAGCTACAATGACAGATATTTATTTTAGAAATATTTATATCGAGCTTTTTGCAATACAGGATATGATTAAAAATTGATAACTATATTTTGATTTTTGCAGTTTTCATTTTGACTTCAAGTGACTTAAGAGTCAGATGTACTAAGCCAATTATAAATAAATAGCAAACAAATAAACTGTAGGAAGTTGTTTTGTGATTTATTGAGTATAAAGTATTTTGTGGAAAAATAAAAGAGAGAAAAAAAGATGAAAAAATACATCAAGGAATCTGGTTAAATGTACCAAATATAAGGTATAGAGTAGAAAATAGTACTTCTATATCCCTAAAGCTTGGGATATATAATGTAAACCAGCATTTTACTTTAATTTCTTGGAGTATTTTACTTGAGATCCATACCCTATTAAGTTAAATTGATTTTGTATTTAAATGCATTTAGCTTTACAAAAGGTGTATCCTTTTCAGCAAAATAATTGTTACAAAAACATGTTAAATCAAAATGATTTAGAATGACAATTTAATCTTATTAGGATAAACTGATTTTGCATTTAAATACATTTAGCTTTACAAAAGGTGTATCCTTTTCAGCAAAATAATTGTTACAAAGATATGTTAAATCAAAATAATTTAGAATGACAATTTATGCCATTTTATGTATGCAACGTGCCTTGGTGTGAGCAGATTCAATTAATTTAAAATTTTAATAATAGTTAATATTTTATAAAGTTTTAGTTACTGATAGTAAACGCAGCTTGACTGTAAGAAATTGGACTTTTAAACTGATATTGTAATGTAAAATAGTAGTGCAAGAACTAATGGAGAGAATCACTTCTGCGTTAGTAGTTTTGCATTGCAAATAGAGGTAAGTAGGTGGGAATTTTGGAAACAATAATCTTATACACAATTATAATACCAATGGTATGGGTATAGGTACAGTATATAGTATAGTTATGTGTCTATACTGGTATAGACACAATGTTATATCTATTTCGAAATGTACCCCAATATCATAATAATATCAGTATATTGCCCATCCGTAGTTGTAGTAGCTTGACTTCTATTGTGACCAACCAGCAGCAGAAAAGTCCTGGTAAATCATTTCAAGAAAATAGCGGGAACCCTGACTTACTAATGAGACAAATCTTTGGCAAAGTTCAAGATACTTTGCCAAGTCATTAATAGACAAAATGAAGAGCTTTGCTGACATCATGGCTCCTTAACAGGATCTTCTGAAAGTTCTGAATGGCCTAGATGCCCCTTGTTTGGCAATAGTAATTGCAAATAAAGTAATCTTATGCACATTAATTGATAAAGAAATGAAAGAGACCTTTGAATACTATCAAAGGCTGTTAATTATATATTAACTAAAATGAACTAGGTCAGGAATCGCGTTAATAATGAACTTTTATTTGTCTTTGAGATGGTCAGCTGATGCTGAAGCTCCCAATTTAATAATTCACAATTGACCTTCATAATTGTTCTAATAAAGTATTCTATTTCCATCATATTTTATTTTCACCAAACTTCACTTCTCAAGTGTATTTTATATAATAGACAAGTACCAACTGTTACTTCAACTGATCAAACATTAGCTGAAATGAAGGGTTCTTTGTGTCATTTAGCCAGCCGGCTGGAATCTATTCTATGAAGAGGTGGTCCCTCAAAACCCAGGCTAGGATTTACGCATAGGCCCACTAAGCCCCGGCCCAGGGGTGCGAAATGCCAAGGGGAGCAAAAAAAGCACTGGACAAGTTTTTGACAAAAACTGGACTGATGTGATTTATTGTTGAAGCCAAGTGCAGTTTGCTACTTATTCACAGAAAAGCAATTTTAAAACAACACAGGAATTCCATAGCCACTTATAAACTGTCAGCTGAGAATGGCAGCTGGGAGCTCGGTATCACCTCTCTTTGGCCTTGCTTTTGGCTCATCACACATCAGTTTTCTTCTGTTCAGGGCTTCATAAAAAAAAAATTTACCTGCTTACGTTTTTTTATGAATTGGTGCCCCCCTTTGAAACCCTGGGAATTTAAGGGGGCAAGTGCCCAAGCAGCATGTCGAGAGGGGCGTCAAAACAAGCTACAGAGTTGGATACCAATTTGAAAAAAATGGTGAATAAAGTTTGGTACCCCAGGCCACAAGAGTCAAAAGTGATTGGAGTGCAATCATTTATTCGAAGAGAGGACAGGTTTGATCCTGGATCTCCAAAACGACTTATAGTATTAAGGTGAAACTTTAAGGAAATGTTGAGAGGGATGCCAAGCACAATCAAAACACTGTGTGCTTCCTGGTCGTGAAAAAGGAAATATCAGTACAATCTAAAGAAGGGCTGAGGATATTAAGTTGAAACTTTCAAAGTACGTTGAGGAGATGTTGAGGGGGCATCTGAGGGCAAGCATCTCTTCCCTCCTCCTTACCCTTTTCAGGTGTCCTCTCTGCTTGACATCGATCAAAACTTTGGAATTGTCATTTTGTTCAAACAAGTTAAAAGGTATTAAAGCTATATTTCCAGGGATGCCATGCTTCCATAGCCTTGAGGTAAAGATTGTAAATTATTCAATTTATCCATTGCTTACTTGCTCGAGTTGTCATTAGGAAAAGGGGAAGTATATGATTCTGGGTGCATCCAAAAAGGCTAGAGGTATTAAGTTGAAATATTTGACAATGCAGAGGGGCATGTTATGCTTAAATAAAAGGCACTATGAGCATCCACGCTTTAATCAAAAAGGAGGAACTGCAATATTTTAAGAACGACTGAGGGTATTCAGTTGAAACTTTTAGAACATGTTCAGGGAAGGCTAAAAGCGGTGAGAAGGCAATCGGGTCCCTCCTTTGCCCTTTTTAGTTGCCCTCCCTCCAAAAATATTTGGTGGAATTTAGAAATAGACATCTAGTTCAAAACAGTCGAAAGCTTAAACAACTATATCAGTGGGGATGACTTAACCCCCCGCAGTTCTGGAGAGGGATGCCAAGTACAGTAGGGATGCCAAGCAAACACACTGTATGCGTTGGTTGTCAAGAGCATGTATTATCAGTATCTAAGGAACTGTCGAGGGTATTAAGTTGACAATTTTCTGTTGATGCTGAAAAGTTATTGGAGGTCAATTAGCCCACGCGCTATTTTTAAAGGCTTCCTTCCCTCGTCACTACTCGAAATTTAAAAAAGGCGGTTTTGTTGAAAACAGTCAAAGGTCTAGTAATTACGGTTCTAGGATACGATGCTCCCCTGAGCCCCAAGGGCAAGAATGAGAATGATGCAATATGCCCTTTTTCACAATCAGGATTTATCATAGGCATTGCAATAGCGATGCCTAAGTAAAGAACGATGGTGGTGTAATGATTTTTTTTTCTGACCAAGGAACTTCTTATGGAAAGAGTTATCATAGAAACTTCAAAAGAGGATCACTTGATTTGGAATTGAAAGCTCTAGTTCCCTCTTAAAGGTTCGAAAGTGATTGAATGGCAAAAAGTCTCTCCGCCACCCATCATTTCCCCAAGCAAGGAGTGGTCATATAAACTTTAGAGGAAGCTCTTTTGATTGGAAATCTAAAGTTCTAGTTCAGGTCTCCCCCCCCTCGAAGTCCTCTTTTCCCCAAACACATCTGATTGAAATTATGATATAGTCATTTGGTTAAAATAGTCCAATAACATATAGCAATGCCTTCAGAGTTGACAAAACCTCCCTAAACCTAGGGGCGAGGATTATAAGTTATGCCCTGGGGGCATATAAGGTTTTTATAGAATGGATGGTCTCATAAACTTTGAACGAGGCTCATTTGATTCGAAAAATTGGAAGTTCAAATGCCGTTTTTAAGATTAAAAAGGGAATTGAAGGTAACCAGCCCCCTCCCCCCACACTCATCATTGCCAAAATACAGCCAGTCAAAATTTTGAGACAGCTATTTTGCTCAGCATTGTTGAAAGTTCCAGTAATTATGTCTTTGGGATGTCAAATCCCCTATGGCCATCAGGGCAAAGGTGGCAAGTTAGCCAATTTGTTCATTGTTTACATATAGTATATGTTATTGAGAAAGTGGACATGTTTAACCTTTACTTTCCAAAAAGACACATAACATTCACGTGAGCCTTTCAGAGAATGTTGAGGCGAGTGTTGGTTTAAATCAATACAAGTTGTGTGCCTAGGGATTGTCAAAAGGGCGTAAATCAGTAATGGCTAAGCATATTAATTTGGAGCTTTCAGGAAACGATAAGTGAGCTGATCAATCGACCGAAAAAGCAATAAATGCACACTACTACAACTACCACTGTCACCACAACTTCTACTTCTACTGCTATCTCTAAAACTACTGCTTCTATAGCGATTACTACCAAGACTGAGGATATTGAAATAAACATCTGAGGAAAGTTGAGGGGAAAGTTAAACTAAATCAAAACATAATATGTGCATACAGATTGCTGACATGGGCATATCAACAATATTTTCGGAACGGCTTACCGAGTCAAGAGGAAACTCCTAGGGCATCATGAGCGGGATGTTCAACTGACAGAAAGGCAACATGTACCTGCTATTATTGCTATTAATACTGATGGTACTACTACTACTAATACAACACTTACTGCTACTACTGTTCCTCCAATAACGCTGCTTCTATTACATTAGTACAATTAATGTTTCGCGTATGAAGATAAAAATTTAACAGAATATTAAGGGGGGATTTTGAACTAAATCAAAACATACTATATGCACGCAGATTGTCAAAAGTGCGTATTTAAAGAATCGATTTGGGTATTAAGTTGGGACTTTCAGAGTATACTTGAAGAGGAAGATCAACTGACAAAAGGTAATATGTGCATGCCACTACTAACACTGCTATCACTGCCACTTTTACTAATACTACTGCTACTAAACTACTACTACTACTTCAATTTCAGCAACTTCTTAGGCCTACAGTATTAAGATGAAAAGGACATCAAAAGGGCACATCAGCAATATTTTGGAATAGCTTTTCATATCAATGTGAAACTTCCAGGGCATCATGAGAGGGGTGTTCCACTGACGAAAAGGCTTGAAACACATGCTGCCTCATCTATTGTTAATACAATTGTTTAATGTTACTACTACTACTACTAATGCAACACGAATACTCCTATGACCACCACAACTCCTGTGATACTAGTACTATCAGGGCTAAGTCTACAAAAGTGAAAGTTTGAGAGGATATTGAGGGCAAATTTGAACTAAATCAAAAGACAGTATATGCAATCATATTGTCGAATGAGCGTATCTCAAGAATTGACTTGGATATTTAGTTGGAATTTTCAGAGGCTGCTTAAATGGGAAAATCAATTGACAAAAAGGCAATATGCGCATGCTGTTACTATACTACCACTACTACTATATTCTAGTTCGACTATTACTATTACTCCAACTACTACTTCTCTTGCAACTACTTGTAAGGTTAAGAGCATTAATATGAAAATTCAAGAAGTATCTGCTTGTAGAAGTTAATTAAAAGGACATATCAGCAATGTCATAGCAATGGCTAATTGTATTAAGTTGAAACTTACAGGACTTGATGAAAGGGATGTTCAACTGACCAAAAGGCAAAACATCCGTAAGGGTATGAAGGTGAAGTTTTTGGGGAATATTTAGGGGAATAGGTGAACTGAATTACAACACGCCGTCTGTATACGGGTTGTCAAAAGGGCATATTAACAATGTTTTAGGAACAGTTTTTTTGTGTGAAGTTGAAGCTTACTGGGCTTGTTATGGGGGGGGGGATGTTGATCTAACCAAAAGACAATATTTGCATTCTTATGTTACTCCCTCTACTCATACTGCTACTACCAGTTCTGCTATTATTACTATTTCTACTAAAGTTAAGGTTACTAGGCTACTATTAATCCTACTGCTACTACTATTACACCATTGCTACTACTATTACTACCGATAGTACTTGAACTTGAACTGCTACTAAATCTAAGGGTGGAGAAAATTTTGGGCAATCCTTAAACTGTATTGAACTATTCCGAAACGCACTATGCCCACACAAGTTGTCAAGAGGACGCTTCAGCAATATTTCAGAAACGGTGGATAACATCCAATTGAAACTTTCATGGTATTTTGAAAGGGATGTTGAAGTAAACCAAAGGTGCTATTTGCATACTGTTACTAATGCTACTATTGCTACTACATATGCTAAGGTGAAGCTTTGAAGGAGAATATAGGCAGATGTTGAACTAAATCAAAATGAATAACAGGCATTTAGATTATGGAAAGGATGAAAAAGCACAAGAACGGCATACATTTTCCAGCTAGACCTTTGAGAGTAAGTTGAGACGGATTTTGAACTAGTCAGAAGACACTATGTGCATACTTTTAATGCTACTTCTACAGTTACTGTAGCTAATGACACCAAGGGTATTAAGGTGAAACTTTTAGGGGTAGTTTTAATCAAACGAAAAGATTATATACTTGCAGGTTTTTAAAGGGCATATAAATAATATTATAGGCAGCACTGTTCTATCATATCTAGTAATATCATTGAAACTTTAAAGGAGCTAGTTTGATTGTAAATTAACTGACAAGGTCCATAAACTATGTCTTTAGGGATATAGGGTATGTCAACCCGACACAGTTATCCAAATTGCCTATTATGCTTTAAAACTAAATGCTGCTTTAAAGCTAAACCGAAAGGTACTGTGTGAAAGCTGGTTGCCAATAAGAGATTACTAAATTTCCTCTTACAATTTAATAAATCAAAGGAGTGTAATTGTATCCAGGTTTTCATAGACCATAGATTAAATTTTTGGAATTGTATTAAATTTTATTTTTCAGGTCAAGTAGAGGAGGTATAAAACTAAATTAAACAACACCATTTCTCTTTTTATAAAGGGCGAATGTTGTTAACAATTGTAGAAAAAGTTGTTTCTACCATATAAATAGCAAGCCAAACCATGGATTCTTACAGAAAAGAGTGAAAAGATATAAAATATCGTTTTTCAGAAATACGACTAAGTCAATAAAAAACGAACAGAAATTAGCCTAATTTAAATCAACTTTCTACCAAATAAGTTTTTCAAAGAAAATTAAAGAACTCTATTAAACAAAAAAGGATCAGAAATAAAATCAAATAATCTATGAAGCGTAAAACTACCACAAATCGCTATCAATAAATAAATGAAACCCAGAAACGATCAGAAATTACAATAAATAGCCAAGTCAAACTGAGAACGAGCAGAATTTTACAGGAGCATGGTTGACAACGCCCATGCTCTCTCAAGACCAGAACATATTTTTGTACTTAACTGAAAAAAAAGCACATAAATGAATATGCTTGGCCAGTTTAATATGCATATACTGATATTTATTCCTTTAAGTCTTAATAGTTTTTGATTTATTAAAGTTAAAAAAGTGAATGTTTTATTCAAAATATTCCAAAGGTCAAATAGCTGTAATCCCAGGGTTGACAAACTCCTTCCCGTCTCGGGTTAAGGGCTGTAAGTTATGCAAGTTGTCTACGTTAACATATAAGGTTATTTATATTGAAAAAATTGAAAAAATGTTCATGTTTGATCCTTGGTCTCGAAAAGGGCTTAGGGTATTTAGATGAAACTTTAAGGAAATGTTAAGAGGGATGCTGAACACAATCAAAACACACTATGTGTTTGCTGGTTGTGAAAAAAAGTGTGAGCAATATCTAAGGAATGGCTAAGGAATCATGTTTAAATTTTTCAAGGTATGTTGGGGGAATGGTTAAGAGATTGGAGGGCACCCCCTCTCCTTCCCTTTTAGATGCCCCTCCGCTCAACACTTATCGAAGTATTGAAAATTTATCCAAACTAGTCAAAAGGTCTAATAGCTGTGCCTCCAACGATGTCTGCCCCCCCCTCTCAAAGATCTGGGTCAAGGCTCATGATAATCTGCAACAGGTGATGACCTGCATGCACATAATATATTTTTATTTCACCCAACATCCCTCTGAACAGTCCTGAAAGTTACACATTAATATCACTAGCCTTAGTAAGCTTACTACTAACAACTGTGGTAGTAATACTACTGCTAGTAGTACTAGTGTTGGCAAAGTGTATTTTTGATATGTGCTAGTATACACAACATCCCCCTCAACAGTCCCTGAAAATTCCACATTAAAATCATTAGACTTAGTGATATTAGTACTAACAGCAGTTGTAGCAATACTACTACTAATAGTACTAGTATGTGCAAAGTACGTTGCTAACTTTGGTGCATATACTGTCTTTCATTAGCTATTTCACCAGGAATCGACTTTAGTCCCGCGGGAACTTAAAAGTTGCAAAACCCTTAGGCAAATTGAATATGTTTATCCCATTTCGTGCCCCCTCACCCAAGCTGAAACTTGAGGTATTCAAATGCTTTTTAAAACTTTTTTTTAATATAATTATGTTAGCAAACTCTTAAAATAGTGGTCACGTTACGCTAAATCAAATCTCTTGCTTCTTTTTTTTTTGTAAAATTTACATTAGCGGTCAACTAAAAAAAAAAAAAAAACTTGATCATTTGGAATCCAGTGCCTAGTATACCCAAACAAAGAGTGGGATGAATCTCTTAAAACTATTCCCAATAAAATTTAAGTACATATACTGAAATATAGAAAACACTGTATGTTTGAACCTGTAAATAACCTCCCCCCCCCTAAAAAAAGAGGTTTGGGCAGGGAGAACTTTCCTGTTTGGTGCATGGGATTATAAGTGTACTCAGCACGCGACAGGCTTCTATATATGGATTCTTATTGTCGCTTGTCTTCTAACCACAGACAATTTGAAGCTTTTCTTGATGTCATGACGTCACCATAGGTTCGATACAGCCATCCTGTGAAAAATACGAATTCTTTCTTAAAGCCCTGCCTATTTAAATCGTTTTTGTGGCCAGTCATCCCTGTTCCTCTTTTTCCAACCGTAGATTTCATTGTCCATTTTTTTTATCTTTACCCCATAAAGTTTTTTCCACGCCTTTTGCTTTAGTAGTTTTGATTCATACATCGACTCATTTAATTTCTTAAGGCGTGCTTTATAGATAACAAATACGTTTTTTCCAGTTTCCAACCACAGATCACTGTTCAAAATTTGTTTACAATTCAATATGATTCTCGCTGTCGTTTATTCCATGCCTTTTTGTTTAGCTGTCGTGATTCTCACTTTCACCAGTTTTCTAATCACATTTATCGGTGCTTCATTTTCATTAATCAATCCCTTAAACATTTTAAATAGCTTTAAATTAGAATCAGCGCCTTTGTAAAATTACTTTTTTTTGTTATTGGACCTTTAACTTTTGCCTTGGCTTGTCTTCTGTAATTATGAAAAACATAACGCGACCCTTTGTCTTTTTAAGAGAGGCTCATGCAGAAACAGGTTCTTTGCTAAAATGCTTATGTTGCTATTTATAGCTATTTCATCGCTTGGAGCATTTGTAAAATGTTGAACGTTGACTTTTCCTCTGGCTTGTCTTTTGTCATTATGAAATACATACCGCTCATACTTAATTTTCGAACAAAGGCATGGTAAGCGATTGATGACCTTATCCATGTCAAAATCCCAAACCTAATTATCATATGTATCATATTCAATTGGCACTTTTTGACACCGCTGTCGCTTATCGTCTAATCTCATTTCAATTTCAATTTTGACACGTTTTGATTCTCACTGTCGCTTATCTTCTAACTCCCTTTTTCTTTCTTCTTCATTTTGGATTTTCATTACTTCAGACAATTTGCCAATGCCCTTTGCTTTAGCTGTCCTTATTGGTCTAGTCTCGCATAATGGTCCAGGTTGTAGATTTGTTAATTGTTCAGATGGTGGGACAAAAACTTCTTTTCCTTCCAATGAATTATCATTTATAACACTTATTTGATGGTCCAGGTTGAGTGATTTTCACCCATTGTGAATTTAATACCAATTCCCTTTGCTTTAACTGCCCCTATAGGTCTAGTATTACATGATGGTCCAGGTTGTAAATTTGTTAATTGTTCAGATGGTGGGACAAAAACTTCTTTTTCTTCCAACAAATTAATACTTATAACACTTGTAAATTTTCGTTTTTTGGGTCTACCTCTAGATAAAATTCTCATACTGACATGTCTTTCTTTAATGCAGTCTTTTCAATGATATTTGATTATTGGAGCATATCCGATTTCTAACAAAGATTTCTACTAAGCTTCAAATTTTGGCTTTCTTTTTTCAGGTTTTTCAATTGTTGTAATCTCTTGTTGAAATATATAAATATTTTTGCAATCACCAGTTTTTTGCTCTTTATGTAATTTAATGTTTTTTCATACGGTTTTTTTTTCAAAGATATTTAATTATTAAATCAAGTCCGATTTCTAACAATGATTTCTACAAGCTTCAAGCTTTTGGTCTTCTTTTACAATGTTTTTGAATCGCTGTAATCCCTTGTCAAAATACGCATTAATATTTTTGCAATTGATAGTCTTTTGCTCTTTAAGCAATTTAATGTGTACTTTTCCATGCATGAAAATGTCATTGCAGTATTACACCTGTAACACTTACATGTCAGCCTTACATGTTGTACTGTAATACAATGTAATTACAATTGTAATACTGATGTATATAAAAAGTACGTCACTCACATAAATATTTGTTTTTCCAAAATTAAGGCTCTTAATGAGTTTTCTCAAACATCTGACCTATCTTGGTCCTTATTTAAGCCAGAATACTGCAGGATGCCAATTTTCCCGAAAAAATGTGAACCTGTTTCTGAGAAAAAATGATAATTATTGCCCACTTATATAGATAGCATATAGCGTTTTTCCTCTTTTTTTCTACTTGGGGTACAAACTTCATATTTTATTTGACCTAAACATTTGATTTGGGATTTACTGGGTATTTTGTTTTTATTTTATCTCAGTTTAACCATCATCATAATTTTTTTCAGAATAAGTCTCTAGGGTACAATGAAGATGAGGTGAAACCACCAAAGGAGACAACCAATTCTGGAAGATGCTTCAACTGTGGAGGGGATCATGTTTTGTCTGATTGCAAAGAAGAAAAAGATCATGTAAAAATAAGATCTGCAAGGAAAAGGTTGAGAGATTCGGGCTTGCTTGGAAACGTGTAAGTTTTTTTCGTTTGTGAAATGTCTAATTCATATCATTTCTGATTTTCGATACTATTGTGCTTACTTGTGTTATATTAATTATAGCATCATTGCTACTATTTTTCAATAATTTTTTCTTTATTTTAGTATATTCAGGTTTTATAGAACAGGACAAAACTAAATTTGTGTCTGAGCCCCCATGTTGAGGTTTTTATTATTATTCCTATAACTCACTTTTCGACCCCCCTTCCTTAAAAGAAAGTATCTGTGTCTTATCTTTGTGACTGTGTAAATTTTTTGTACTTTCTTAAAAAAAGTCACAAAAATGTGAACTCACTTAAAATCAATAGTGTGTTCGTATTTGAACATGTTTTTCATAAATTGGAAGAAAAGGTTCCAACCTTTTAATTTTAATACTTTGAAGATTGTAGAAAAAGTAAAAATCAATATTTTTCTATATTAAAAAGTGCCTTTGCAAATATCTTTGTGTGGCTCAGAATAATGAAGGCAACTAACCTTGCACATGTTAATACATTTTCTGCTGATATTTATCCGGTGCATTGTGACCACCCGGGCCTTTTGTTTTGTGGGTTTTCTTAACACATTCCTTTGCTTATTTATCCCCGCTTCTCCCCAGAGAAAATTCAATTGGTAAGCCGCCATGAAAAGGGGTAGCAAAGTAGCAATGCTACTTGGTAGTTTTGAAATTTGTTGGCAATTTTGTTTGAAAATACCATTTTTACATATAAAATACTTTTTGTTCAAAGAAAAGCTGTCAAAACACAAGTTGTGCCGCTAAAGTGTCAGCAGCTTTTAGAATTCTTTCGAATTCTGCTACTGGTAGTGGCAGCTATGGAACTTTGTCCATACCTGTTGATTAGGTTGTGTGATGATGTAGAAAAATCACTGTCAGTACTATAGCGTTGCCGAAGTAAAGAGCCTTATGCCTTCATTGTTATTACTTTTCTCCTCGACCCTGTCGACTTTCGAAGCTGGGGAGGGGACTCATTTGATGATAAATTGTAAGTTCTTGTTCCCTCTGTAAGAGCTCAAAGGAACTAGAGGGCAACAAATATCCTCTGTCTTTCCTTTTAGCTATTCCCTCCATAAGATGTCTGAGGGGTATTTTATTGTAGCCATTCCATTTAGAATAGTCAAAGGTTCCCATAAAAATACCTCTGGGGGTATATGGCCGTCACTACTCTGGCACCAGGTTCATAAATATTGCAGATTTCCAGTCATTTACTCGATGATTTATGATAAAGAAAAGTGGTTTTGCTTGATATTCATTCGATAATTTCAGGAATTGTTCTCTGGTCAGATAACCACACCTTTTTTATGATGGAGGGAGGGGGAGATTATGGGGCCTAAACTGGGCCAAGAAGTTTTTGTCCCTAATTATATCATTCGTAAATCCTTTGACAAAGGGAATTCTAATGTACGAGAAATATCTTGAGCTCGCCAATTTTCTAAAAAGGGGACCAAAAAGGGCATGCAAACTATTTTCTGGAAAAATATTGATTCCTCCATAACTAGACCCAACAAAGGATCAAAAGAGGACCAGAACACTTTTTCATGGCTGCTTAGTGTGATATGGGTGGATATTTAAAAAACTGAAAGCTATAATTGAAAGGCTAGAGGTCTTTTAAGCGCCAAAAGTGAATAGAGGATAACCAGCCTTCCCTCCATGCTCTTTTTTGCTACCTCGTCCCTCCTCCCTAACCCGCGCCATATTGGATAGACATTTTAAGATTAGGAGCGCAGTTAGAGATATTAGTGAAAATGCTTTATGTTTAATAGAGAGGTGAAGGGGTTTGTACAGGAATTATCTGAGTGATAGATAAAATTGCCGACAATCTGGATGATGCAGCTTGATCGCATAATGTTAAAAAATTTTACTGGCATGTTAATAAAGTGAGAGGGAGTAGCCAACCTGAACTTGTCCTAGTTAAAGATAGGAACTGCGTCAAAATTGGTGACAAGAAAGACTTAGAGAGAGATGGGCAGAACATTTTGAGATTGTGCTAAACCGGGATAGAGTTACAGGAAAAGATATAGAAGAAGGAAAAGAAGTTTGTGACACCTTGGATGTGAAGGAAGATTTATTTTGTGAAGAAGAATTAGTGACAGTACTAAAAGAATTAAAAATAATAAGGCCCGGGTGCTGATAGTGTGGTAAACAATTGCTGTTAAATATTAGAAATATTTATTCTGAAATGTTAGAAATAAGTTACTGAAGGTTATGAATATGATTTTTGAAAAAGTGGAAGCATCTAGCGGTTTTAAGATAAGATAATCCTAATTAAACCCTTGTATAAGAAAGGTGATAAGACTGAATGTATAATTACAGTGGCAATAGCCTGGTTTCTGTAGGCAGCAAATTACTTAGAATAAAGATACTCCCTAGACTTGGAGATGCTGTAAATGAACATTAAGAAAAGTACATTAAGAGAAGTTTTAAGAGAAGAACATTGCGGTAGTAGGAAAGGTAGATTATATGTTGGCCAAATTTTCACTCTTAGGTTAATAATTGAGAAGTAACTGATTCATCAAACACCTTTAGTCCTCAGTTTCATCGATTATGAGTAAGCGTTTGATTCAGCTGATAGAAGAGTTTTAGCGAAGGTCTTTTCCTTGTATTGTATACCGGACAAATACATGGTATAGCAGAAGCAGCTAAAATTTCAAAAGTAGAATAGCCAAAGCCCAGGGTATTTTTTCACAGTTGAAAAAAAGTTTGGAAGAATAGGGAGATAAGTCTGCGAACCAAGATTAGAATATAGTGCCTACAGTGATGTCAGTGGTAGATTATGGTTTTGAAACATAGACGCTCTGAAAAACGAAGGAAGATTTGCATATGTTTTTCAGAGAAACTACCTGCGGATTGTTTCGGGTATCCGACTGACTGATCGTATCTCAAAGTGTGCGTAGAGTTGGCTGTACGAAAAGATGTGGTTCAATCTAGGGCTTTGGTTCATTCTTTCTAGGGCTATAATGAGAAGAAGGTTGAGATGGCTATGACGTGTTCTGAGGATGAAGGATTATTTATTGCTAAAGATTGTCCTTTTTGGCCAACCGTTTAGCGCTAAACGAAAAGCAGGTTGTCTTCGGTTGGCGTGGGAGGATGAGGTAAAGAAAGACTGAATATAAATGGAACTTCCCTGGTGGGTGTAAAAGAGGGAGGCTTTGAATAGATTTTGATAGAGGAAGAGCGTGTGTAGCTGTGTTGGCCTCAGGCGGCTTGGTGCTGCGGTGAGTTGTTAGTTGTAGCAGTAGTATTTGTATCTAGGTCGTCAGAATAGAATATCTGCAATGTTTAGGGAACGGCTTGAGTTTTGGACTTCAAACTTTGGGGATTGACATTCATAAGCTACTAAGCCAGATTATTATGCAAAAACAAATTCAAAATCAATTTTGACTGCATCAAAAAATTGGGCCCGAATTATTTTGTCACTGGCTGGTTTGTAACTAAGAGAAGGTGTAGACAAGGCCAAGTAGACCTGAATGAAAAGAAAATATTTTGAAAATAAGTCGTATTGATATGTCGCACGTGATACTGAGCAAACAAATTGCGTTTTCTCAGGTTGGCTTAGACTTACAAGGCATGCAGACAGAGAGAAAGGTACCTCACAGAAGATAGAAGCTATGGAAAATTTATCGCATTGATTTGTGACAAAAAAGTAGCCAAAAGTCTGATTTGTCTCCTACCAACTAGCGGCTCAACTAAGTATGTATCCTGTGTCAATAAAGGGGGGAAAATTGGCTGTATCGATTCGGAAAACCCAAGAATGGGCTAAACATTGTTTTTCTTCGGTCTGCGTGAAACTCTCTGGGTAAGCAGATTGTACCAAGGGAAGCTTAACGGGGACAATGAATTATATCAGTTCTTATGTCTAACTCATGCGGATGGGAAACTTTTACTGGCTTTTTACCTTTACAAACTTTTACTGGCTTTCACAAAAACGATCGATTTTCCGTTGGGTTTTCGTTCCGTTGGGTTTTCGTTCCGTTGGGTACAACGGGATTTTCGGCTTGAATTTTGCTCTAGAAAAACCTAAGGGATTTGTTTTTCCTATGTTTGAAACCACTGCTAATTTTTAAAACAAATTACTCAGCTTCTGAATGTTCGTACCGACCAATAACAAGTAATATTCTTTTTGATTTTGGATCTTGGATTATGTCTGAGAGATGGTATTATGTTTTGTTGTGCGTAAATCTTAATTCAAAGGTTAGTTTGTTTCAAACTAAATTAATGACAAATTACTAAAATTGTTTCCCAGAGGTTACCAAGAAGGTATGTTCCTCGGATAAACCTTACATTAATGAAAAAATAAAAGGACTAGTCCATTTGAAACTAAAATTTTTTCGCCTCGGGAAGAAAGGGGGTGCCTTAACCCTCCGTAAACAAGCAAAGAAAGAAATGTGTTGTGCTGCTTCTCGTTATGGTAAGAATAAATTAAATTACTCAAAACAGAGGAAACCTCAGCAATGGTTTAAGAAAGTGAATGAAATCGTGGCTGCTCGTGCAAGAACCTTGATTTTCTTCTGGATGAATCGCCTGAACAGACATCCAATGAGCTTAATAAACACATCCAGAGAAGGGGAAACAAACGTTTCCCCTTCTCTCAGAAAACCAGCTAATCCCTGAAACTCCAAAAGAATAAAATCCAGAAATTTCAGCGAAGCAACTAACAGAAAAAATGCAGAAACTGAAAAAAAAACTAGTATTTGTCCCTGATAAACTATCAATACCCCTTGCTAGTATTTTAATGATATTAGTAATTCCAGATGTTACCCGTCAAAGCTGGGCTATATTACTCCAATCCAAAAGGAAGGGTTTCCTGAACGATTTTACTGGAGTACGACCAATCACCTTAACCGCAGTTTTTTTTTCAAAAATGTCCGAAGGTTTCCTAGCTAATTGATTAAAGGTGGAGATTCTTGAATTTATTGCCTTACAACAATTTGGAATCCTGAAGGAGACATCTACTTCACACTACTTTGTTAGGTCTTCATGACATCGTTCTTAAAAACCTTGAAAACCGTGATTGGTTGAATCTTTTATTAATTGATCTCCAGAAAGCAGTTTCATCTGATTGACCACAATATCCTTGTAAATAAACTGCTGACGGAGTTCGCTTATAGTTAAAATTGTTACCTCCTTTTTAACAAATCGTTCTCAAGTGCTTAAATATAAAAACGTTTATTCCGATCCCCTTCCTATCTTTTTTGGGTCCACCAGGGAACTCTGACGGGTCCCATTTTCTTCCTTATAATGGTTAATAACTTCATGACTGACCACACAGAGTGATGGAAGTATGTGGACGACCTGTCTGCGCTTGAGGTTTGCTGACGAAGCATTAAAAGCTTAATTATGACATTACTTGACGATTTCACACAGGAGGCCTCTTTGTCGAAGATGAAAGTTAGTACTAATAAAGCGTCAGTTATGACAGTTAAATTTTTTTTTTTAATCATCCCCCTCTTTCACAAACACATTCCTTCCAAAATCTGTCACATGCATTAAACTACTTGGGCTGACAACTACTGCTAACTTGAAGTGGAACGCCGATGTTCAAAATATCTTCAAACAAGCTTACCCTTCGTTTTCCCTTCTAAAACTTTTTATAAAATTTTCTTGTCCCCATAAGGATCTTCCCAAACATTATTGTTCATTTACTCGGCCAATACTCGAGTATGCTTGTCCAGTGTAGCATTTCGGTCTTTCTTCAGAGCATATCTATTTGACTTAAAATGTCCAAAAACGAGCACTTAGAATCATAAATGGTGAAGGGAACGTTCTGTATCATTATCTGCTAGGTAAGTTCAAGCTCACCACGTTGGCCGAGAGAAGAACTCTCTTGTGCCTTCGTTTCGGTACCAAGACCCTGTCTGTTCCCTGAACACACTCCATCATCCCCGAACCTTACCTTCCTGCCTGCAACAGACCGTCACGTATACAATCCCAAAAAGTCCTCAAACTGAGTCCCAACTGAATATGAAAAATATCGCAAAAGTTTTGTTCCAAGTTTTGTTGAGCTAAGGGTTGACTCTTTTTTTTCTTTTTTATGTATTTGTACATTTATGTATTTTGTACGATGAATTATGTTTAACGTGAAGGTCAAGTTCTTTCGATATGATATATATATATATATATATATATATATATATATATATATATATATATATATATATATATATATATATATATATATATATATATATATATATATATATATATATATATATATATATATACCCCAACACCTAGTTGGTGGGGGCGCTTCGCGCCCCCACCCCCACGCGCGCAAGACGTTACGCGCCATATTAGTTACGCGCCATTGTAGTTGTGTCCCTGTGTCCCACCTGTGAATATAGATAGATATATATATATTTTTAGCTACGTAAAACTTGCGAATGTACAACATTCTTGGCTGTCCCATTGTCTGTGCATATAAATAGATTGTCAGGTTTACCGACTCTTGAACATGCAACATATAATTGTCCATGGGAAAAACAATCTGTATTCAGATCTATACCTCATTATTCTAATGATTGCCCTTGAGCTTTGTTGATGGTGATTGCTAATCGAACATTCCCTGTGTCCCTGTCGTCATTTATATATCCCCCTGTGCCCCCCGGCGTCCCCGTTGTTGTTGTTTCCCTGTGTCCTGGTCGTCATTTGTGTCCCGGTGTCCCAGTCTGTAATTTCTCTTTGAGTGTCGCGGTCATCATTTATATTCCCTGTGTCCCGGTCGTCATTTTTGTCCCGGTCGTCATTTGTGTTCTGGTGTCCCGGTCTGTAATTTCTCTTTGAGTGTCCTGGTCGTCATTTATATTCCCTGTGTCCCGGTCGTCATTTGTGTCCCGGTGCTTTGTTGATGGTGATTGCTAATCGAACATTCCTTGTGTCCCGGTCGCTTTCTCTTTGAGTGTCCCGGTCGTCATTTATATTCCCTATTTTATATATATATAGATGTCCCGGTCGTTATCTGTGTCCCGATGTCCCGGTGTGTAATTTCGTCAATCAACAAACATGACGTCAGTCGACACACAAACATGACGTCACTCGACACACAGACACACAGACAACTTATTTTTATATATATAGATGTCCCGGTGTCCCGGTCGTCATTTGTGTCCCGATGTCCTGGTGTGTAATTTCGTCAATCGACAAACATGACGTCAGTCGACACACAAACATGACGTCACTCGACACACACACAGACAACTTATTTATCTTCTATATATATAAAAATAAGTTGTCTGTCTGTGGATGGATGGGTCAGGTGACGTCACCTGAAAAAACTGGATCAGGTGACGTCAAAACTGAAAAAACTAAAAAAGGCAAAAACTACAAAAAAACTAAAAACTAATAAAAAAATAAAAAAGCTAAAAAACTAAAAAAACTAAAAAAAGGCAAAAACTACAAAAAAAACTAAAAACTAATAAAAAAGCTAAAAAACTAAAAAAAACTAAAAAAAGGCAAAAACTACAAAAAAAACCTAAAAACTAATAAAAAAACTAAAAACTAATAAAAAAAAATAAAAAAGCTAAAAAACTAAAAAAACTAAAAAAACTAAAAAAAGGTAAAAAACTAAAAAAAACTAAAAACTAAAAAAAACTAAAAAAAAGGAAAAAACTGAAAAATAAGCTAAAATAAAGGTAAAAACCAATAAAAAACTAAAAAAAAAACTGAAAAAACTAAAAAAAGGCAAAAACTACAAAAAAAAACTAAAAACTAATAAAAAAAGTAAAAAAGCTAAAAAACTAAAAAAACTAAAAAAACTAAAAAAAGGTAAAAAACTAAAAAAAATAAAAAATAAAAAAAAACTAAAAAAAAGGAAAAAACTGAAAAATAAGCTAAAATAAAGGTAAAAACCAATAAAAAACTAAAAAGAAAAAAAGGAAAAAACTAAAAAAAATTTCATCTAAAAAACTAAAAAAAACTAAAAAAGGTAAAAACTAAAAGAACTAAAAAAGAAAAAAATAAATGACGAAACTCAAAGAGAAAGCGACCAGGACAAAAGGAATGTTCGATTAGCAATCAACAAAGCACCGGGACACAGGGAGTATAAATGACGACCAGGACATAAGTAAAAAAAAAAACTATCTATATATATAAAAATAAGTTGTCTGTGGATCTGTGGATCGTGGATCAGGTGACGTCACCTGAAAAAACTGGATCAGGTGACGTCAAAACTGAAAAAACTAAAAAAAGGCAAAAACTACAAAAAAAACTAAAAACTAATAAAAAAAATAAAAAAGCTAAAAAACTAAAAAAACTAAAAAAAAGGCAAGCGACCAGGACAAAAGGAATGTTCGATTAGCAATCAACAAAGCACCGGGACACAGGGAGTATAAATGACGACCAGGACATAAGTAAAAAAAAAAATTAACAAAACTAAAAAGAAGGTAAAAACTACAAAAAAACTAAAAAGAAAAAAAAACTAAAAACTAATAAAAAAACTAAAAAATCTAAAAATCTAAATAAACTAAAAAAGAAAAAAAAAAGGAAAAAAATAAAGGAGAAAAACAAAACTAAAAAACGAATGTATATACAGACCGGGACACCGGGATACAAATGACGACCGGGACACAGGGAATATAAATGACGACCGGGACACAGGGACACAACTACAACGGGGACACCGGGGGAAACAGGGGGATGTAAATGACGACCGGGACACCGGGACAGGGAATGGTCGATTAGCAATCACCATCAACAAAGCTCAAGGGCAATCATTAGAATCATGAGGTATAGATCTGACTACAGATTGTTTTCCCATGGACCATTATATGTTGCATGTTCAAGAGTCGGTAAACCTGACAATCTATTTATATGCAAAGACAATGGGACAGCAAAGAATGTTGTATATTCGCAAGTTTTACGTAGTTAAAACCATATATATATATATATATATATATATATATATATATATATATATATATATATATATATATATATATATATATATATATATATCTATCTATATTCACAGGTGGGACATAGGGACACAACTACAATGGCGCGTAACTATTATGGCGCGTAACGACTTACGCGCGCGGGGGGGCTTGGGGGGGGCGCGAAGCGCCCCCACCAACTAGGTGTTGGGGTGGCGCGAAGCGCCACCCCAACAGCTAGTATATATATATATATATATATATATATATATATATATATATATATATATATATATATATATATATATATATATATATAAATAAATATATATATATATATATATATATATATATATATATATATACTAGTGCTATTTTGACGTAAAATTCAAATTTAGCAACCATTCTGTGATAGAAATTTTTAAAATGAATACTGTTCGATTCTTATTCACCTTTTTCATTCACCTGAAACTTAGTAATAATAGGTCTATTAGCAATATGCAAAATTAGTAATAAAAGTCTATTGCACGAAAATACTGCTGATTGAAAATTTTGCTGACTTTTCAAATTTCATTCAAAAATTGTATTACAATCCAATAAAAATGGTTTTGTAATAAAAAATATTACGGTCCAATACACATGAATTAAAAGAAATAAATATCCCGAATGTTTTTTTCAAAATGTCATCAACTGATTAAAAACATGGCTTAAAAGTATAATTATTTGTTGTATTTGGTAATATCCTTCCATCAGATGAGATGTGAACAATTGAGCTTTATTCTTGCTTCATTCAAGAAAAATCTAACAGAAGGAACGGGACAACTCGGACAAAGGCAAACTGATAAAGTTTGTTGCAATTTGTAAAGCATGTTTGTTTTTGTCCGAAATGTCTCGTCTGTATTTTTTGGAATTTTGTCTTGTTCCTCTGATAGCTCCGAAGAAAAAAGGTGATTGTCCTCCCAAAATATTCTCTTTGTTCGTCTATTTTTTCAGTTGGCCTTAAAAAAAAACATTTTGAATTTCATTTTTCAGATTTATTTTTGTTACAATCCAAGATTTTGACTCTTCAGCTGAAAAACTAAAAGGGCTTTTCAGATATTCCCAATATTAATTTATAGTCGATCATGAACAAGCAGAAAACCGACACAATTTGCGATCGTTATATGTCACTTGGTAAATACCAAGTGCCATAAAAACTATTTTCTAAATAATAACCCATTGAAAGGAAGACTAAAGCGCCACATAAAAACCCAAGGCGAAGAGAAACAACGCCCTATAAACAACTCAAACTGAAGAAATCTCCATCAATGAGTAGAGGAACCCAGAAACGAACAATACATTATCAAGTCAATCCTGATACGATCAAAACTTACTGCAAACAGGAGTAAGGCTATCGACCTTCTGGGTCAGTTTAATTACAAGGATGCTATTTGTGCTTTACTCAGAACCAGGTATTTCTGGGCCTTTTCTCTCTTGTAATCGCAACATTAAAAAATAAATTAAATCTAGAGACTTTCAGGGATGAGTGTTGTTTTTGATTAGATAATCAGTCTAATTTCAGTCTTGATGAGCTGATCAAAGTATAAGCCATCCACTTTTTGTTAGAAGAATTCCTTCATGAGATATACTAGTTTGAAAGTTTGAAGGGGTTGACAACTTCAATAGTAAGGTACACACTGAAACCAAAAATAGGCCGAGACATATAGGGGAGTTTTAAGCAACAGTCGGCTGTTAGCTCATAATCATCTTCGGAAAAGAGTGGTTCGCAACTTTTGCTAGTTGGTGTACCTATTATTTGTTTCCGGTATATTTGATGGTAAGACCAATTTGGTTCCAATGGTAAGATATGTAGGGGACTTAGCAATAATCTGCTTAGTAAGTAAAAATCTGCTGTTAGGCTACACTCATCTTCAGCAATGAGGGGTTTGCAACTTTTGCTAGTTGCAATGAGGGGTTTCCTACTTTTGCGAGTTGATGTACCTAGTATTTATTTTAAGATCCTTACAGATTAACAACTTCAGCGTTTAATCCAAGCGAAAAAACAAAACCAAAGTGGTGCTCTCGCAAAACTTTACTCAGCGAAGCCAAACAAGGGTTGCTGCAACACCTCACGCTGCCCCTGCAACGTAGATCTAGTTGTTTTTTGTTGTTATTAATATTATGACAAAAGTATAACGAACTGCTCGAATTACAAACTGTTTTCATTAAAGAACAAATTATGTTCTGGCCTTTGCTGTGCTGTAGCACGACATCTGTTTCTGGTAATTTCTGTTCGTTTTAAATTTGAACGGATCGTTTATTCTCATTTTTTTCTTAAGGAGTTATACCTTCATCTATAATAGTATCTGTTATTTTTATGTTTGATGTTATCATTTATTTCAAGTTCGTGTTATTATATGACTCTATTTCGGCTCGTCTAGTATTTTGATATGGCTCTTTACTTTTGTATGAAGAATTTTGTGCTCATGATTTTTTTTTATTAATTTAAAACAAACGCTAGTTAAATTAATGCATAATCCGTAAACTTAATATACAAAAACGTAAATTATGGCCCCTATTCTCAAATTCTCCATACTTTTAACGGCTTCTTGTGCATTTTTGGAATACTCTACAGTATGTTCTTGGGTTTATAGTCTCTTCCCTTTCTTTCCCTCCTTCTCTATTTCCTTTTTCTTTCTCCTTCTCCCATCTCTCCCCCTCTTTCTCCTTCTCTCTTCGACAAAACGTTTATAAATTGAAGCATTGAACATGATAAAAGGAAAAAGTGTGAAACTTGGTCTCATTCATTTTTGATGGGAATTGTTTTGTTTTTAGGCGATATCATGAAGAGACCCATGCGAAAGACCAATTTAAACCCGGAAGACTCAGTGATAAACTCCGCGAGGCATTAGGTCTAAACGATGATGAATTGCCAATGCACATATACCAAATGAGGATCCTCGGCTATCCTCCTGGATGGATGGAAGAACTAAAAGCTGAAGATCAAATTAGACTTATTGATGATGTCTATTGTGGTGAGTAAAACTGGCAATAATGATGATGATTATAATGCTCTTTCAAATATTTAATAACCTCTTCAGTTCTCTTCAAAAATATCTTAAAACATAAATCGTCTATAAAAGATCAATAGATATTCCCTGCGTAAAACCATTCCAGAACAATTAAGTTACTATTTTGTGTGGAGAATGATATGTATTATATGATAACGACGTGGATGATATCAGAGTGATATATGTTTAGGGCACAGAATAAACAAGAAAGAAGATGTCTATCAAATTTTGCAGCCATAACATATGAACGTAAAGGCTGAGGTAACATGTGGTTCCTATAATTATTTAGAGGATTTTTTTTTTCAGGGAATATTTTTTAATTTTGAGATATCGAAGTTGCCCTAAATATTTACTGATTAAATGCACTGAATACCAACATTTTCTTACTAAAACGAGATTACCCGTTGTTTTTACCAGTTCGTACTAAGACGCCTGCAATTGTTCTCACCACTGCCACTTATTAACCAGCACTAATGTTAATATTGCATATTGTCAAGCATAAAAATTAAACTGCATCAGCTTAAATACTGAATGTCTACATAAAAAATGTCAATTAAAAATTTCTAGTGTTTAAATATTGAAGTTAAGTTTGGAATATGTTACCAACTTGAACCAAATTAAATTGACAGCCTTTTGAGAGCCTATTGACAACCAAATTAAATTGTAAATTTCATTTTAAAATATGTAGCACCAATGCTCATCCTCAAAGAAATTTATTATAACCATTTCATGTATTTTCAACGTCATTCCCCAAACTTCAGACCCTAAACAAATTTTCCAAAAGTCTTGATGTATTTTTTTTTTTTTTTTTTTTTTTTTTTTTTTTTTTTTTTTTTTTTTTTTTTTTTTTTTTTTTTTTTTTACCACAAAAATGGTATTATAATTTTCGGAACAAATTAAAGTGACACTTTTGAGAAGAAATTTACAGATAAATAAATGTACATATTCACAATTACTATCCGTTTTATAAAATATCCAATTTGTTTACAGAAAGTAAACATTTACTTTCCGGTTTGGATCAGTGTTGACGAATTTGTTTCTCTGGTCGTCAAAACTGCGGTCGAATTTTAATTTTGAAACCATATTACTCGTTGCCTAATAAAAGAGACATATATAAACGGATAATCCCTTTCTTTTTGTTTTGGTTCTGAGTCGGGAAGTTCGTTTTTCTGGCCAGCAAAATTGTGGTCAAATTAAATTAAAGTTTTCCATTTGTCCAGTGGTAGAATTGTATTTTTTTATTCTTGTTTGGTTGGTGTTTCAAGAATTAATTTTTTGCTGGAAATTTGCTGGAAACACTTAGGATTTTCTGCTTCCAAGCCAATTACTACCTGGAATTAACATAGCGCTAATGTTAAGTAATTTTTGACTAAACATAATTAACAGCAATGAAATTAAAATGTAATTAACCGTGATCTGTAAGAGCCACAAACAATAGGTATCTGAAGCAGGTGCTCAACTAGACATTTTTCGGTAGCTGATAAATCTAGTCCTTGTCTTCAGTTTCTTCAACAAATTTTTTCATGAATGTTGCCTAATGCACGCAAACTTTTTCAAAATATTTGAACTTCTCAAAAGAAGCATAAGAGAATGAAAAACAGCTTGTTAAAAACAATAATAAATTTTCTTTTCAGCTATAGTACTTGTCAGTTATAATCCCATGATTGTTGAGTAAAGATGACAATACTGTTTTGTAAATTAATATCATCATGAATAGCTTCTACGTACAACTAATACCCAACCCCTCTTTTAATATAAACGAATAGGCCAATTGGAAATCTGTATTATATACGGTTTGACTGTCATTGGAACTAACACAGCTGAACCTAAAGTAAAAGTTTTCGAAAAATATCTTATTATCTAGTGCCACAAAACCTTCGTTTTCAAAATGATAATCAATTTTTAAAAATTGATTAAAAATGAAAAATTAATTTTTCAAATGTGTTGCATAATATTTATGTAGCATATTAATTAAGATGTGTGAAAAATTTTTGTTCTATTTTGCTATTATCTAATCTAGTCCATAGCGAGTAAAAAAAAAAAAAAAAAAAAAAAAAAACACTGATGCTTTTGAATCTCTGAAATTTTTATATATATTTGAATAACGATAGAATTGACAACATTCGTTGACTATTTAGCAGCTTTAAGGCTCTACCCGTAAATGGTATACCAAATAAGTGTTTTAAAGTGTCTAGTCCGTCTACGAGACTAATATTGCTGAGACAATGGGTAAACGAGGTAATAATTGGTTTGATGTCGATTCAAAATTAGAATTGCCCTTCATCGTTGTTTATATTGATGGATTTTCTACTATAGCTCTGGAGTGAAATACTTGAATGGAACGGCATCAGTTTATGCATATGATTAAATAAAAAAACTAGTTTTTTTTTAACTGAAAGTAAGGAGCGACATTAAAACTTAAAACGAACAGAAATTACTCCGTATATGAAATGGGTTGTCCCCTCCGCAATCTCTCGCTCTTGGCGCTAAAGTTTTTAATTGTTTTAAACAGTAGAATTGTGGCAAAGAGTCAAACTTTAGTGTAAAGAGCGAGGGATTGCGGAGGGGACAACCCATTTCATATACGGAGTAATTTCTGTTCGTTTTAAATTTTAATGTCGCTCCTTACCTTCAGTTAAAAAAAATCAATTTTTTTTATTTAATTTCTGAACGTTTTCGAATTAATGCATGTTTGATTTTGGCTCTCCGTACATAAATTATTAAAATGAAATTTGCACATTAATTTTTTTTTGGCTAAATGGCTTCCTCTTAGTTTTGATCAGACGATTTTGAGAAATAAGGGGTGGGGAAGGAGGCCTAGTTGCCCTCCAATTTTTCGCTTACTTAAAAAGGCAACTAGAACTTTTAATTTTTAACGAACGTTTTTATTAGTAAAAAATATACGTAACTTAAGAATTAACTTACGTAACAAACTTTTATATTCTTATGTTTTTGATTATATATATATGAGGGGGTTTGTCCCCTCGTTACTACCTCGCTCTTTACACTAAATCTTAAGTTTTGTCCCAATTCTTTAAGAATGATCCCCGCGTCGTTGAAAAAATAGTTGAAATTACTAAAAATACTTTAGCATAAAGAGCGAAGCATTTATCTCCTCCTAAATACCTCGCTCTTAATGCTAAAATATTTTTAGAACCCCTCATATGCATAATAATCTCTGTTCGTTTGAAGTTTTAATGCTACTCCTTACTTTCAATTATAAAAACTTTTTCATGTTTACATTTTCATAGTTTTTTTTTAATAGTAATGCTAGAAAATCCTGTGGCCTTTTCATTGAATTTCTCTTTCCCCATGAAATATTCCTCCAAGGAAAGATCCTCCCAAATAGCCCCCTCCCCTCAATCCCACACCCAAACCCAAAAAAAATCCCCCTGAAAACGTCGGTACACTTCCCAATAACCATTTCTGTATGTAAACATTGGTCGAAGTTTGTAGATTGCAGCCCCTCCCCTAGGGACTGTGGGGGAGTAAGTCATCCCCAAAGACATAGTTACTATGGTTTTCGACTATGGGAAAAAAATGGCTATCTCAAAATTTTGATCCGTTGACTTTGGGAAAAAATGAGCGTGGGAGGGGGCCTAGGTGCCCTCCAATTTTTTTGGTCACTTAAAAAGGGCCCTAGAACTTTTCATTTCCGTTAGAATGAGCCCTCTTGCAACACTCTAGGACCACTTGGTTGATACGATGACCCCTGGGGGAAAAAAACAAACAAACAAACTGCGATCTGTCTTCTGGCAAAAAATACGAAATTCCACATTTTTGTAGGTTGGACCTTGAAATTTTTACCATGGGGTTCTCTGATATGCTGAATGCGATGGTGTGAGTTTTGTCAAGATCCTATGAATTTTAGGGGGCGTTTCCCCCTATTTTCCAAAATAAGAAAATTTTTCTCAGGCTCGTAACTTTTGATGACAGAGATCAAATTTTATGAAACTTATATATTTAAAATCAATATAAAAGTCCGATTCTTTTGATATATCTTTTAGCATCTAAGTTTCTTTTTTAGAGTTTTGTTTACTATTGAGCCGGGTCACCCCTTACTACAGTTCGTTACCACGAACTGTTTGATTCAGATGTTGACGTGTTTACGAAATCAATATATTTTTGGTAGTATTAAGGGTATGTGAATACAGATTTGAAAATCAATTTTAGGAAGTATGAGTCCTTTGAATTAGAACTAAATGAGAATGAAGAGGAGATTACCATCATTTGGACAAATTAACTTACGAAATAGGATTAGTAAGAAATATGGGTGCAGTGAAGATATAACTGTAGAATAGTTTCGGCTCTGGGTGTTTTTCAAGTTGGAACAATTTTAGAAGAGTAGGAAGATGAGCCTTAGATTGAACTTTTTTACTAGAAGCCCTCGGTAATGGCCAATGCTATGTATCGCTTTGAGACGTGGATGCTTCGAAAAGCTGAAGAAGATATACTAAATATTCTCCATACAAGTAAGAGTTCCTAATAGGGACAGGTCCTTTTATTAACCAATGAATCCAGTCGAATGACCCAATCGGTCATCATCATCAGTTGCGTTACTGACATATCAAAATTAAAACAAACTACATTTATACTAAACAAAATAATTACTTCAGGGTCAAAGTAAGTTACCGGTCCATTGACTTAAAAAGTTCACTAACTGTTCTTAAATTTTGTAATATTACTTTGAATAAAAGTGGTACAATTTTCTACAAAACCGTAAGTCAAAGCAGGTTACCGGTACATTGACTTAAAAAGTTCACTAACTGTTCTTGAATTCTTTAATACTGCATCTAATAAAAATGAAATACTGTTGGATTTATACTTGAAAAAAATTCTCCAATTGAATTGTTCAAGAACAGTTTCAAGTACCTACTATAGGATAGAGTCAGGTGGGGGAGGGGTAATGGTTCATTCATTTACTACTTTAATCTAGTTAATTACTCAATTCAATCATTTTGTATTGGTTGACCCCAGCTGTTGAAAACAAAGAATTATATTGACTGATTCTAATCCCCGGTTGGTTATTATACAGCCATTGCAGCGGCTTTGCCATTTAACCACTATTTCAGTCAGTAACTGGGACTAATTAAGCGATTTCAACTTGGTTACTGTATGACTGATTAATTTATGCGAATATGAAACCCTTGACATCTCTACATTCCAATGAACTTCAATATTTTTGTCATTTTATGCTTTTGTGTAGGTAAAAAAATATTATGTTGGAAAACCCTGGCTTGATTCATCTATTGAAGAAATCTTAAGAAGTTTAAACCAAATTTTGAGTGAAAAATGATAGGATGCTAACATCCTATCATATATATCAAATATAATTTATATATAATTTTTTTTTTTTTTTTTTTTTTTTTTTTTTTTTTTTTTTTTTTTTTTTTTTTTTTTTACCAGCTAAAGCCTAGTGGAAATCTGAACATCCTTTAATGACGTGTGAAAATCTCTCAGGCCTTTAAAAGAAACTAGAACTTCATGTCAAGGAGTAAAAGATTAAACCTCTGGATAGAAGGTTACGGCCTGATTGTGTTGACTTCAGGTGATTTGGTATTGCAAGGAGATGTCAGTATTAGCAGTAATCACATGACCCCTCTTGATTTGGAATTTTTCTAGTAACAGTTAAGAGATTTTGTTTTCACTCAGACGTCCCAGTTCTTTTCCAACCCGAGATTTTGAAGCGTAATTCAAAGTTGTTTTGCTATCGTATTTTATCGTCTATGTGTATGTAGCTCTGGCTATTCCTCTCCCCCCCCCTAAAAAATTAAACTGAATAATTGAACTTAAATTTTCAGAAGAAGAGAATAAAGTTGAACTTGACTTGGAGAAGATAATTGAGTATCCAGGCTTTAATGTCCCAAGCCCAAGGGGAGTTTTCGATGACTGGAAAAGGCAAGGGAGTCTACCATTTGATAGAAGACAGAGCATTAGAGCAATGACACAGTTTTTGAAAGATAAACAGGCAATGGAAAAACACAAGAGAACTTATGAAATTCCAAGAAGAAAAGTGGAAATAGTTCAAGTGGATGAATCTGACTGTGTGGTTTTAGAGGTAATTTGTTTTTCTAGTATCAATTATAAAAACTAGTTCCACAAAAAAAGTTTTTCTAAGAAAAGTAAAGAGCGATGAAACGAAAAAGTATACGACGTAAACGAACAGAAAATAAATAAATGACCAATTCAAACTCAAAACGAGCAAAAACTACTACAAAAAGGAGCAGTGCTGACACCCCTGTGTCAGGGGTTAACAATCTTTAATTGAAAACAATCTTTATTTCGAGCTGTGTTTTTGTTTCTCATAAATAAAAAAAAATCACCCTCATTGCCAAGATTAATGAAAAGAAACAGTGAATGTGGACTGATAGTTTAATATATGCTGCTTAACGTTCCTAAAAGGGATCTTCATTGGGGGTTTATTAAGAAGAGAAAAGGTTTCAAATGTATGTTGACTTGGTAAAGTACAAATCATGTTCTAGTCTTCAGAAGTCCCAGGGGGTGTTAGCCCTACTCTTCTTTGTGTGTTTTTTTTTTTTTTTTGCATGTTTTGAGGTTTACTTGGTTATTTATACTAATTTCTGCTCGTTTTGGGCTTCATTTAATTATTTATAGTGATTTATGCTTATTTTATGATTGAAAAATTAAATTATTTGACCTTACTTCTGCCCATTTTTGGTTTAATGTTGCTCGCTACTTTTCTTTGGAAAAAGACTTTCGTCAGAAAAGCATTCTTAGTTTTTACCGGATTATTGCACAGATACCCTTTTGAAAATCCAGATACACATAGTTCATTTTGATTTAGTTTTCTTCCCTCCCAATTTTCCCGGGAAGTTTCAACTTAACGCACTTTGCTATTTCTGAGATATTGCATCTGTGCCATTTTGACAACCTGGATGTATTTAAACTCTTTTATCTAGTTTGATAGTAGTTTGAGTGGCAGTAGTAGCAATTGTAAGAAATAAAAGTTTCAGTAGTGTGTAGTTGCAGTCGTAAGTAGTCGCAGTCACAGATTCAAGTAGTCGCATTAGCAGTCACATGTGGTTGCAGACGCAAGGAGTCGCTTTTATTTTGCCAATTATTCACAATCGCAAGCTGTTGGAGTCAAGGCATATGTTGTTGCAATCACTGTTCCAAGTAATCACATTCGCAGCTACAAATAGTTATGGTCGCAATTGCTAGTAGCTTGAGTCATAATTAACTCGCATTGGCAAGTGGTGACAAACATACGGAGTCATAGTTGCAAACAATCGCAATAGCAGTAGTATAAGCAGTAGTTGCTGTAGTAGTAACAGTAGTTATAGTAATAGTAGTAGTGGTACTGGTAGTAGTAGTAGTAGTTATAGCAGACCTGAAAAGTTCAATTTAATGCTGTCAGTAGTTCCAATGATACTTCTAGTACGCCCTGTTGACAACCTGCATGCATATAGTGCATTTTGATTCTGTTCAACATCCCCCTGAAAGTTTTACCCTAGTACCCTTTGTCATTCTAGATATATTGCATGTACGCCCTTTTGAAAATCTGGATACACATAGTACCTTTTGATTCAGTCTCATCCTCCTCAATTTTCTCTGAAAAAAATAAAACTTAATTTTCTTTCTTTTTTTCTGGGGCTTTTATCCATGCCATTTTGACAACCTCGATGCACCTAAACCATTTTGATTTATCAAACCATTTTGATATACTAGTGGCAGTTGTAATGGTAATAGCCTTGAAAGTTTCAAGTCAATACAACGAGACGTGTTTGACAAACCGCTAATATGTGCTTTTGACAATCAATATGCACCTTTTGATTCAGTTTTATGGCAACATAAAATTTTCCTGAAAGTTTCTGCTTTATAACCTTTTCCAGTCCTAAGATATCCCGCCTGTTCCAATTTTACAGCCTAGATACACTTAAACCATTTTGATTTAACTCTATATTAGCCGTAGTAGAAGAAGTAGTAGTAGCAAAAGTGGTAGTAAAATTAGTAGCCTTGAAAAATTTTGCTAAATTCCCTAAGGTGTTGCTGGCATATTGCTGATACATTCCTTTGATAGTCCTCATGTACATAGAGTGTTTTGATTTAGTTCAAAATGCCCCAGAAGCTTCAAATATAGTCCTCTATGCCCTTCAGAGATGTTGCTGATACACCATTTTGATAATTTGCATGCACATGATGTGTTTCGAGTTAGATCAACATCCTTCTCACCATCTCCTAACACCCCTTAGCATTAGCGATACCCTTAGCATTAGTAATAGTAGTAGTCACAGCCTTGGAAAGTTTTTTACTGTTTTAAAAAGTAGAGTTGAGAGAAAGAGTTAAACTTTAGCGTAAAGAGCGGGGTGTTGAGGAGGGAACAACCCCTTTCATATACGGAGTAATTTCTGTTCGTTTTAAGTTCTAATGTCGCTCCTTACTTTCAGTTAAAAAAAACTTGTTTTTTTATTTAATTTCTGAACGTTTTTGAATTGATGCATGCTTTGATTTTGGCTCTCCACACATGAATAATTAAAAGAAATTTGCATATCAGTTTATTTTTTTGGCTAAATGGCTTTCTCATAGTTTTGATCGGACGATTTTGAGAAAAAAAGGAGCGGGGAAGGAGGCCTAGTTACCCTCGAATTTTCTGGTTACTTGAAAAAGCAATTAGACATTTTTTACTTTTACGAACGTTTTTATTAGTAAAAATATACGTAACTTACGAATCAACATACGTAACAAACTCCTATATTCGTATCCTTTTACTACGTATATGAGGGGGGTTTGCCCCCGAGTCAATACCTCGCTCTTTACACTAAAGCTTAAATTTTGTTCTAATTCCTTAAGAATGACCACTGAATCACAATGGCCGTAGAATAAATAGTTGAAATTACTAAAAATACTTTAGTGTAAAGAGCGAGGTATTAGGGGGAGGTGAGCCCCTCACGTGCGTAATAATTTCTGTTCGTTTTAATGCTGCTCCTTACTTTCAGTTGAAAAAACTTTTTCATATTTATTTTTTCATTTATTTTAAAAATGCTAGAAAATACTGCGCCCCTTCATGGAAATTCTCTTCCCCCAAGACAAATTCATCCATGGATATTTCATCTCACATAGCCCTCTCCCCTCAACACCCCCCCCAACCAAAAAATCCCCCTGAAAACATATTTACACTTCCCAATAACCATTACTATATGTACACACTTGTCAAACTTTGTAACTTGCAGCCCCTCCCACGGGGCTGTGGGGGAGTAAGTCGTCTCCAAAGACATGGTTATTCGGTTTTTCGACTATGCTGAATAAAATGGCTATCTCAGAATTTTGATCGGGTGACTTTGCGGTAAAAATGAGTGTGGGAGGGGGCCTAGGTGCCCTCCAATTTTTGGTCACTTAAAAAGGGCATTAGAAATTTTAATTTCCGTCAGAATGAGCCCTCTCGCGACATTCTAGGAATACAGGGTCGATACGATCACCCCTGGGAAAAAAAACAAATAAACGCATATTCGTGATCTGTCTTATGGCAAAAAATACAAAATTCTACATTTTAGTAGATAAGAGTTTAAACTGCTACTGTAAGGTTCTCTAATACGCTGAATCTGATGATGTGATTTTCGTTAAGATTCTATTGTTTTTAAGGGGTATTTCCCCCTATTTTCTAAAATAAGGAAAATTTTCTCAGGCTCATAACTTTTGATGGGTAAGACTAAAATGAAACTTGTATATTTAAAATCAGCATTAAAATGCAATTCTTTTGATGTTACTATTAGTATCAAAATTCCGTTTTTTAGAGTTTCGGTTACTATTGAACCGGGTCGCTCCTTACTACAGTTTGTTAACACGAACTGTTTGATAATTTATTGATAGCTTGTCTGAACTCTCCATTAGTATTCTGCCTTTGGTGGAAAATTTAATTGTAAAGCATTTTGTTTACAATCTAGACGATATTTTCCGTAGAAAGTGATGTAGTTATTTTATGACAGTATTACATTCAGAAAAATGCTATGTAGTTGTTTAATTTGTAAACAAGGCCATATTCTGTTTTTACTTATTTATCGGGGGGGGGGGGGTCGCAGTGGGTTTCTTCAATTTTTTGTACAAAACACAGTAAAAAAAAATTTATATGTATCTTTGTTACTTTTATAAGGATCGAAGGAAAATCAACGTAGATAACTTCGAAGACCACACTGCCTTTCCGTGACGAAAGTCATGGAAAGATCATCCCTATTTTGAACTGTTATACTTTCGTAACGAAAATTGAAGGGGGGGGGGCAAGGTTGCCAACTTCTGACGTCCAAAAAGAGTGCAAATCAAGGCCAGAAAAGAGTTATTTTTGCTCAGAAAGAGTGCAAGTCAGAAATTTGCATGGGCATGGTTGCTCCTGCTTTCGTATCACCTCTGAGGTATAAAATAGTGCATTTTAAACGAAAAGTGTGCAATTGGTAACCCTGCTTCTTGAGTAATACGTCAGTAACCCTGATAACCCACAATTTGGTAACCCTGCTCACTTCTGACGACGTTGCCAACTACTGATGTTCAAAGTGAATAAAAACTAACACCAAAAACGAGTGATTTTCTCTCCTCCATATTCCCTCTGAGATAAAAAAGAGTGCATTCAGTGTGCAAGTGTGCAACGCTGGTGGGGACTCAAACTAAGTAATTCCCCCTAGATTTGGCCAAGTTTCTAAAACTTGATATTAACTGAAGCTCTGATATATCTAGACCAAGATTAAGTGAATTAAAGAAATAGCTTATACTAAGATGCTGAAGAAGAGCCTTACTTTGTTCTTAATCTGTAAAATAAGACATTTTATTTCGTGTTATAGCCAGAAATTTTTGTGAGTGGCATAACAAATAAAAACAACGCAAACTTGACAAAAGATATTGATAGCATCTGAAATTGTTGTATAAAAATCACTATTTTTTCGGCGGGGGGGGGACGGGGGGGGGTAATGGAGGGCTGAGGGCTCCCACCCTACATTCGTGCTTGACTAAAAAATAAGTAAATGTATTTTTAGGTACATTTTTTAAAAATTTTAACCTTTGTTAATTTTTAGAACGTTGACGAAGCTGAGGAAGTCACCATGGTTGACGATTTCGAGAATGAGAGCTTAGAAATTCTAGAAGAAAAGAGGAAAAAGCTTTTATCAGCGCTTGAAAATGAGACATTGGAAGGAATTGAAGAATCGGTGACAACTCTAGTCAAACCCGAATCTCCTAATGAGGAAAGCATTAAGTCGGGTGCCGCGAATAGTTCGAAGGGTACACCCATTCTAACATTTTCTCCTTTCCAAAAGTTACCTGACATTAGCTCTTTTGCTGAAGGAATTGGAGACCATTTGCCTTTTGAAAATTTGCCAGGATATGAAGGGACTTACGACAAGTTGAAAGACGTCCTAAAAAAGGCGAAAAAAGTAAAAAAAGAATAATTTTTCGTCAGTGATAATTTGCTAAAGTTCAAATTTAGTACAACTAACTTTAGTACAATTTAGTACATTATAGTACAATTAGTACAAAGATGTACTAAATTAGAACAAAGATGTCATATATACAAGGTTTATTTTTTCAATTTTTAAAACAAAACATAATTATGTTGTTTTGTTTGAATTAAGTTCCAAGTGTTTTGGAAGGAACTGGTATTTGTGGCTTTTTTGCCTCCAAGTCGTGAAGTTTGCACCTCAATCAACGTTGTTTTCTATAATTTTTTCAATTTCTTCTTCTTTTCTTTTTTCACTTTCTTCAGTCCAATGCCATTAGCGACAAAAAAAAACATATAGCCTACAAGTATAGACGCTCATTGTGATTGATTTCAGCCATGATTATAAACTACTGTAAAACTGAATAATGTCGCATAAGATTTTTACCCTATCGTCGTTCTTAAACTAAAGGACTTATCTGGCAAGATACGCACAGAGACCTTTTCGTCTATGTCTTTCCCATGTCTCCCAAACTTGTTTAATGTTTCACGGGTTTTTCCTTGTTCTTTTCTCCCTGATATTTTACTTTTTTTCTCTTTTTGTAATGTTTTTTATGCTATTTTGTTTCCAGCAAAAAGACATGGTTTTTTTCGCTTCCTTTTTTGAATTGTCGGGGCCCTGAACCAAAACAGAATTTGACTTTTAAGAATCCATTTCATTTTACAGTCACTTAGTGTACAAGAATATATTTATGGGCTGCTTTCGTTTGTGTACTAGATTTTGACCAGTGTCTTCATCAAGCCTCTTTGGATTATTCATTTTTCATAAGATTCAGAAAGTTAGTAACCTAGTGTTCATTTTTAATTACGCGTGACTTTTTTGAATTGACTATTTTGTTTATCAAGTACGTGTGGTACGAGAAACTTTCATTTCTTTGAATGCCTGTTAATTTAAGAATGGTAGTAATCAGATTAAAAATATGCCTTAGATTAGCCCAATGGTGCGGTGTTCTGCTGGAAATTGAATTTTCCTCTGGTACTTAAATTTTCCATCCACCAAAAAATAATTGTCTTTAAACGATGAATATTCGTTTTACTTCGCTTCTTTGACGGGCCAAAATGTGTTTAAAATAAACAAGTACAAACAAGTTCCTTGTTAGGTTTCATGTTTTGATAAGTATTTGAAGGAGCTGTTTCTTTTCTGAGAAATTTACCATAAAGGTGTCAAAGTTTTGCGTTTCATCCGAAAAACTAGGTGGAAGTCATCTGTCAACGTCGCTTGGTCATTTTCACGTTACAAAATTTACTGCTTCCTGTCAAAGTTTTCCTTTAATGCTCACATCTCTTCATATTCCTTACATATACCAACACCGTGTGAAAAGTGCATCAATGCCGTACATTGTAGCGCTACACCGTACCGCTAGATTATGCTATCTAAATGTTTATGTTTGTATTGAGTTTTCTAGTGCCAGTCATTTAGCATAAACGATTCAGGTTAACAGCGTGACTGTCATGTCCTATTTAAGGTAATATTATCCGTGTTAAGTTTGAATATTGCTTTTTACTTCCATCCAGAAAATGTGATTCTTATTTAATCTGGTTTCAAGTTGAACCAACTTTTCAAGTTGGACTATCATTCTGAATGGAAATTCATGTAAAAAAGTATAATAACGAAAATATTTATTTCACAAGAATTTTGGTCGTAAAGGTCTTTTACAGTTCCTTGTGCAAATAGAAGGACTGCATATTTAGTATAAAGAAAGAGCATCTTGTAGTTTGTTTTTGTAAACTGTTCAATTTTCAAATCAATTAAATACATTCAACAGTTAACAGGTGGGAACAAAAATTTTCTATAGATTTTTTAAAATTAGTGGCCTGTCGAAAAATTATGACGAAAAATTATTTCATAATTTATATAAAATGTTTATTAATAATAATTTATTAATTTATAAATAATAATAAAATGTCGAAAAATTATTATTACGCCCGGCAGCAGTGGAGCATTCTTTTGTGTTACTTTTTTTTCTCTCCGCTATTTGACTTTCTCTGAATATTGATAATTTTAAATTTTTCCCAAAAATATATATGAGAGATCAGAGCAGTTCTTCTTTTCGGTATTAAGGATTCGGTTTACAGCGACTGCTATATATTATTAGCCAAGATAAAAGAGACTCGGTATGAAAACGGAGTACACATACTTAAAGAAAAGTAAATTATCAACTTGAAGGGGTCTTCAAGAAGAATCCATAATACAAGTTGAGAATTACTAAGATTAATTACTAAATTGCTTATTTAGCATAAAAAAAGTAAATATATGAAAACAGTAATTTGCTTAAAAATAGTTAGTTTAAAATGTTATGAATAACGAAAAACCGAATATTCATAAGGTCACAAGGAGCTGTTGAAAATGCTCTTTACATAAGTTAACACTTAAGAAAAGATTAAGAAAGCTCTGCTGCTAATTTTGTGTGTTTTCCACGGTCTCTTTTACGAACTAACTCCCAAAACAATAGCTATTGATCAGCTAGCAAGCCCCAAAGAAGCACCTCTGCATGGTGCAAAAATAGGTGTGGTTAAATAATAACAAATTAAATTAATTATTCTTACTATGACACTGAAAAAATGCGTCGTCAAATGGCGTTGAGGGCTTTTTTTGCCGAAACAAGTGCCAGTTACCACTCTAAGTTACCCATTTTCTTTGGTGTGGAAGCCGAAGCGGGGTTTTATGGCCTACGTCTGAAAAGCACAACCTGAAGCTGTTCTGCCAAGCTTTGATTTCTTCGAATCATGATTCTGATTTCGAATACAAAATTATGTTCAACCTAGCAAGGAATGAGGCATCGGCCTGAAATTTAAGCTAGACTAAAACCTTAAATCGCCTAAGATGTGCAACGGTCCTCTGTCACAATTGCAGGGACATTCTAATGTCACCTAGCTTTTCAAGCAATGTCTGCTTGCAATTTGGATGTCTTGTTATTTCAATATCTTCGTTAGGACTGAAATAGAGAAATGGTAAAATATGTGCCTCATAAACTTTAATTGCAAACTATGTGCAATAACGACCCAAGTACATGCTTTATGCATGAGCATACCGGAGGTTTGAAGTGAGCCGCGGACTCCCCATCCCTCTTTTATTTGTCAAATTTTTAGCAGAAAGTCAAACATGTTGTACCTTGTTTGGACCAAAATGAGACAATCATCTTCAACCTGTATTATTATAAGGCACGATGCTAGCCTTGGGCTTAGCCAACTCATTTATGTCTTCTCCAGCTCTTAAAAAAGGGAACCGCAAGCCCTCCTAGTGTTAGCTTGCTTTGCATAAAGGTAGGCATATTGCTCCTTGTTTGAAGGGATTTATGAGTTGATTAGATCTGTATAATTGGAGGACAAAGTGCTTCAGTGCCCCATCTAAAAACAACAATACTTGTCCTACAGTTTTTTTTTTTTTTTTTTGTAGAACGATGTTACACTTTTTTTTTTAATCTGGAATTAGGTAGGGTTTTTTTCAATCTGTATTATTGGATACAAAAAGTATCCAATATCCTCACTAAAAGTATCCAACCTTATCCCTATCCTCACCAACTTTTTAACAGTAATATCGCCTTGTTGGGAATCACGCAAGGATTCCCAATCTGTCTGATAAAGATTCAAAGTGGTTCAGAAGCCTCTCCGATAACCAATCAATTTAACTATACAAAGTTATGAATATTGCATCTTTTTGAAGTATGAAATGACTTCCTACCTGATTTGAAAAGAGAGCGGCCCAGTGGCCTTCCAGCGCCTCTTCCATCTGCTTTTTAGTGGAAATTCGACCATGTTTCATATCTTCTAAATGGAAAGCTGGGAAGGATTTTCAAGTATGATTTGAGGTCGTAAATGGGTCCGCACAGAGAGGATTCCCGGTCCTTCGAACAATAGCCTTTTTCACGAGCTTTTTGGTTGGAAGTTTGGCATGTTGATAAAACGGCGCATAGTTATAGATTTTTAGAGGCATATTGCCATCCTCCGACTTTGTCATGAGGGGGTTCAGGTCAGATGAGAAACATTCTTTTACGAGTACTTAGAGGAAAGGGGGACAGAGTGAAGGGATTTTCACCTAGCTTCCGCATTATAGAGTCTGGATTCACTTGAAGTTGGTTGGTAGGCACTTTTTACGAAAGAGACTGAAAGCACGAAACTTTATACCGTTGACCTTAACAGTCTATGCGAACACTTTAATTGTTCTGGAATTTCTGCTTTAACACGAAGAGCGACTTATAAGCAAGAATCGTAAATCGTGGTCATTTTCAGGAAAGAAGGGCCAAAATACTTATAAGTCCATTATTGCTATTGAAATCTTTAAGAAGAACGTGTAATCAAGAAAATTATTTTTTAAAACACGGGAAAAATTGTTAAAGGAAAGTATAGTCTGATAATTGTGATTATGGTTACATTTAGGCTAAAACTTAGTTTTGAAGATTGTTTTTAACGAAACAAATGAAATTTGGCATTCCAACAGGAAAAAAATTGATATTTCGTCTTCTATTTAATCTCTCGGTTCGTTTTATAGCATAAATACAATTTGTGTTTTAACTCATACCCTTCAACAGGCCCTATGGGGGGGGGGACTTTAAGAACCGCCGGAAGTCGTGAGTTATAGCGACAATACAGGAATCATAAAGAATATATAATAATTAATGATGGGTAAGACCTTTATTTAACACAAAAAAAAATGAATTGAAAAATGTCTGTTTGTTTTAGCTTTGCGCCTCATAGCCCTTATCAACGAAAAAAAAAAGAAGTAGAACCTGAGTAAACAGATTTTAGTTTTTGTATTACCATCTAAATTAGAGTCTTTGATATCGAAGCTATCCCGGTATGGAATAATCATTAGTGGTTTTGGGCCCCATATTCTGGAGGTGGGGTTAAGTTATACCATAAGAGTGTAAAAATATGAAATAAAAAACTTAAATGAAGAAAGCTGCCCACCACCCCCCTAGCCTTGGAACTATCATGCGACATTTCTATTGTGTACCAATCAAATAGAGAAAAGTTTGGTTTACCATTTATTCCTTGTTTAAGATATATTTATGTAGGTAACAATGTAAAATATTTAGAAAATTTGACTACAAAATACACGATCCATACTATGGTTAAAAGTGTAGAAGGACGAGGAAGAGTAGAAATGGGCTACAAATATCTATATATTCAAAACTTAATTAGAAAAAACCTAGCACTATATACAATAGACAGTTTATAAAAATATTTAAGAAACTTAAAACTCTGTAAAATCACACCACTACCAGTTAAAGAGGACATTGTCTCATTTCCAATAAAAATCCACACCGATTGTTTGAATTTAAAACTTTACTAGAAAAGATTTGTGCTTTTGCAGTTGAGGCAAATGTTTTGCAAAATTCAAGAGATGGAATGCTGAATTGAGATTACATATATCGCACATAAGAAAATTTAACTGAGGCATAGAAGCATCGTATAAAATCAGGGAAATCGCTAAATTGTCATCTGAAGATATTATTTTAAAATTATTAGATGTCAGAAAGCAGCAGAGAATTTAAAAATTTACCATCACATGCTTGATCATGGGTACAACTGGTGTCCTCCCTTTTGTGAGAGGTATAGACCTTTCAAACTACCATTTTCAGGTAAGCACTATTCAATGAATATAATTTGCATTGTAGTTTGTATCAGTTTAAGCTTTTCATTCTCAAGGAGGAAACATTAAAAAAATGTACTGAGCAGATTCTCTAGGCTAGGTGTAAACCACTTTGATTCTCTTTTTTTCACAAATAGATGAATTTTGTAATAAATGTTCGATTGAATGACTCTGAAATCTGAATAAAACAAAAGGTAAAATTCTAGTTGATTGACTTTTGGCTATCTTGGAAAGGGGTTAGGTTAGGAAAATGAAATTTTCAGGGATGGGTCTAAAGGCTAAAGTATGTCCCAGGAAGGTATTTTGAAGTACCCACCTCTACTTCTTCTCCCTCTAGAGGGCCCTGAAATTTGCCCAAATGCCAGTCTATAGCCTACCTATTGAAATTTTGACAAAAACAACATTTTACCTTAATTTTCAGTTACCAGTTGCCTTTTCTCTGCCTTTAGTTATAAAATGCAATTCCAGTTATTTGAGTAGAATTCTGAGCCATATCAATTGTTTTTTACCAAAATTTAGGAAATGTATTTGCATATCTTTACAACCTTATAAATTAGGATTGAGCAAAGTTGTGAAGCTGAAAACAGATTTTGTTGTATTTTATTCAAGCAGAAGATCTATTTTGCAAGGTTTCATTTTTATAGCACAAATATTTTTAAAGGTCATCAAAGGTCAGGACCCTCTAGAGGGAGAAGGAGTGGAGGTGTGTATGTCAAAATACCTTCCCAGGACATACTTTAGCCTTTAGACTCATCCCTGAAAGTTTCATTTTCCTAACCTAATCCCCTTCTGAGATAGCCAAAAGTCAATCAACTAGAATTTTACCAAACAAAATGATTATCATTAAATTCCTTTTTTTAGGCTATTTCCAAATATTGTTTTCACTTTTCTCATTATTCACCCCTACCCTCTTGATGGACCTCTAGTAATTTGTAAAACCATGGTTTTACTTCATAATATCTGGTAAAATTGTAGACAAGCTACTTTGGCTATCTTGGAAAGTGGTATAGCAAAATAAAATTTTCAGTTCTAAATAGAACCAAAAACATACACCAGGAAGGTATTGCCAGGCTACTATGTTAACCCTCTTCTGATTTCTCTGTCTTAGAAATTTGAAGAAAATAGAAGTCTGCTGGATGGATGCAATTTAAGCCCACTTGATAACACTGACCACAAGGTAGGTACGACCTTTGATGACCAATTTTCAGTGGTTTGGAGCTGACACCACCACACAACAGCAACTTCAGATAGATTATGCAAGATGGTTAGGCATGACAAACAGCATCAGCCTCCCAGCAAGACAGTCCAATTATGAGATGGGCATCAGAAGGCAATTGAATAGGATAGACAGTCTTGCTCAAGTTTTCATGACTTCTGATGCCATTTCTTGTCAAGTCTAGACTTAAAGGATACACCTGTAGGTACAATCACTATTCCAGGTGTTGACAGCATGCTGGAGAAGAAATGTTGCTGTGTTTGTGTACTAACATTATATTTTGACACCTTATGTCAGTGGTGTCTTGTATGTTGCTGACTTGAATGTTTGGTAAAAATGGGGTTATTTGTTTGTCAATTATGCTTTTAGGCCAGTGTCATGTCACCACAGTGGTGTCTGAATATGACAGTTGGCAGCTGCAGGCACTCCAGTCTGTTGTTGTTATGGAGATCATATAGGCTAGCTATGCACTTTGTGATACACCTCTTAACTCCCTCAATTAGGCTAGTATCATTTTTACAGAAAAGGGAGGTGAGACATGTACCAAAATCCAATACAAGTGTTACTATAGCCTTGTAGAGCTTTATAAAGACTTTGTGGGAATAGCAGGTTATAGTGCATTTGAGGAAACCAGGGCTTGAATTTGTTCTTGAGACTGCTTGTTACCATTGGCAGTGGAGCTTTAATTTTTTGTCTATTAACAGGCTACTCATAGTTCTCTTCCTTCAGGACTTGTCTAAAGCACTGTGTTTGTCATAGAATAGGGATCAGACATCTTGTACTGGTAACCAGGGTTATTGCTACCAAAAATCAAGGACACTGCACTTAGGTATGTTGAAATCAAGTAACCAATGTTTTGCCCATATTTGTCTCTTAAGAAGGTCACACTGTAGGCTTTGTTGGTTTCCAGGTCCCAACAGCTTGGAGTCATCAACACAGAAAGTGAAGTTGTTTTTGATCCATTCACCATGTAGTTGATATATACAAGGAACATAGTAGGACCCAAAACAATGCCTCAGGGGACTCCACTTACAACATCACATACTCTGGAGAAAACCCTGCCACCATTGGCTGAAAAGAGTCAAACCTACTGAGTGAAACATATCAAAAAGTTCATAACCCAATTGACTAGGTCCTGCATAAGGGTACCTGCAGCCATTAGTTTTAATCCAAGATGGTTGTGAGGCACCTATTCAAAGGCCTTAGCCAGATTCAATAGAATAAGGTGTACAGGGATTTAACTCCTTATTATTAAATTGTATGTGCCAAAATTTCTCAAAGAAGTCCATCCTGAGGAAATAATAATGTACTGTGAAAAATTAATGAAATAGCACATAATCAAAGACAAGTAAGTTTGTGCTCAGTTCTGTACATTATGTGTTATGCTCAATTTCTGTGCTTTCTTTTCTCTTGAATATATATCTTGTTTATTTAACTTTTGTGGTATGTTTACATCAAACAGTTTTATTTGCTGCTGCTGTCATGCCAGGGAACCACAAGGTTATATTTGTTCTTGCTGTTTTGATCAAATAAATAAAATAAAATAAAAATGCACTTTCAATAGGAAGATTTGTCAAAAGATTTCCAGAGGAATTGTTAAAGACCAGTTTTTGTACATAGGCTATTTGACAAACAATATATCAAATAATAAGCTGTATGAAAAATGTTGTTCAATCCAACGTATCAGGGCTGCAAGATGGCTTGACCACATTTTACAGATGACAAAAGATAATTTTCCAAAGATTGTGCTTTTCTGCCATCTATATGGGCTAAGTACACAAGCAGGAAATCCCTGAATGGGTTGGAAGGAAGAATTTAAAGGAATTTAGACCTTTATTGCAGGGTGTTAAAGAGTAAAGCCTTGAATTTGGAGTACAAGAAGAGTGTGTGGAGCTTTGTTGGTCTTAGGCAGCATAGTACTACAGTGAGCTGTTACTAATACTGGTAGTAAACCAGACAGGATACACATTGTCTGCTGAGAGCAGTTTTGCCGAAAATAACAGTCTTTGTCAAAACTGCTATGTTGTGTAACAGAAAATTATCTTTTGAATGATCTGATTCACATTGCTGTAAGACGTCAGTGCTCTAGATACAACCAATTCTGATTCAAATGTCAACATTTTCAAACTCGTTTTTCTTGGAATTTTTGAGAAACAGGTTTGGCAAAACAAATTCGGAAATGCTATCTTTGTGTAAAACAAAATTATCTTTCAAATGGTCTAATTGACATTGCTGTAAGATGTCAGTGGCTCAGTGCTCTAGCTACAGCTGATTCTGAGATACAAATGTAAAAATTTTCAAACTTGTTTTCCTGTGAATTTTTAAATAAACAGATTCCACAAAACTGCTCTCAGTAGCAGAATATACAAAATGACAAGCCATTTGGCTTTTTAATTTTGAACTTTACTTGAGCAGCATCTTTTGGGAAACATCTTTTGAATAATCAGAAAGTTCATGATAACAAACTGTAAATAAAGGTAATAAACCCAGCCCAATAGTAACCAAAACTCTAGAAAACAGGATTTTGACACCCATAGATTCTATAAAGAATTAGATTTTTATACTGATTTTAAATCTACAAGTCTCATTATGTTTAGTCATACTCAACAAAGGTTATGAGCCTAAGAAAATTTGTCTGATTGTAGAAAAAAGGGAAAATATCCCTTAAAAGTCATAGAATCTTAATGAAAATCACACCATCAGATTCAGCATATCAGAGAACCCTAGTGTATAGGTGTTAAGCTCCTATCTTCAAAGATGTGGAATTTTGTATTTTTTGCCAGAAGAAAGATCACAGATGTGTGTTTTTTTGTTTTGTTTTTTTCCCCAGGGGTGATCATACTGACCCAGTGGGCCTAAAAAATCGGGAGTGGACTCAGTCTAACGGAAATTAATTTTTTAGTCCCCTTTTTAAGTGACCAAAAATTGGAGGGTAACTAGGCCCCCTCCCACGCCACTTTTTCCCCAGAATCGTCCAATCAAAAATTCTGAGACAACTTTTTTGTTCAGCATAGTTGAAAGGCCCATTAGCTATGTCTTTGGAGATAACATGACCCCCACAGCTCCTGGTGGAAGGTCTTTAAGTTATAAAATTTGCCCATTATTTACGTATAGTATTCCTTATTGGGAAGTATGTATACATTTTTCGAGTGGGGATGGGAGGAAGTATTTTCTTGTGGGAAGATTTTGCACAGGAAAATTTTCCCTGGAGAGGGATGTTTTAAGGGGGGTCAACTCTTCAGGGGAAATTCTATATTGGGAGGATTTGCCATAGTTCCTATATGAAATTATCTTTACATGTCTTGCTTTCTCTTTACCGACTTTACTGGAGGTTTTTAGGGCAACTGTTCAGAGTAAATTTTTACCAGGATTGAGTTGTCCAGAGGATATTTCCGTGGGGAAGGGGATCTTTCGTGGAGGTGGATCCAGATTTCCTGGCGTTATTGAAAAACCGTCAGAAATTAAATAAACAAACAAGTTTTTTAAACTGAAAGTAAGGAGCAACATTAAAACTTAGAACAAAAAAAAAATTCGTATATGAGGGGGGGTGGGTGTCACCCTTGACCACGAGTTCTATAATTGTTGGAAATTTGTTACAAAAATATCAGAGCCAGCCTTTTGAAAGGCTCAAAGTTGTGGTAATCTGCAAACAGAATATAAGAATGAATTCCTTCAAACCTTGTATCCTTATCACCCTCCTTTACCTTCGTCTACCCATCACTACTTGATATAATAGTGACTTCCTGAGAAAAAAAGAAGCAACGATTTTCTCCCCCTCCATTTCTTCTTCTATTCTACAGCCTGAGTACAATCAAAGAAGCTAAAAATCTCTTTTTCTTCCTTATTCTCACTCCTCTTCTAAATCCTCTATCATTATTTAATAAGATAAGACCATTAATCGTGAAAATAGATTCTTGACTTATTTTGACTTTTTATGACTCATTTTAATTTATTGACCTTGAAGGAGCAGTTGCTGCCTTAATTTTTTTTGTTGCTGTTTATTTGTTTTAAGTCTTTTTTTTGGGTCATGACATAATCATGTTTGCTCCAGCTATTGCAGTGAATAAAATATATTCTATTCTATTATTAGAGAAAGCAGGATACTAAATAATCAACTTGCATGTGTCTATGTTGACAATCACTTTAAGCATCTCGTTAACAATGTCTGAGACTCTATTTTCAAGCTTTCTGGAGGTTATATCGTTTGATTTTGGTGTCAAAGGCTTTTCTTGTAAAAAAAAGAAAAAAAAGTGATGCTACAATATCATCATTATACAATTTATACTTAATTATTAGTAAAAGGGCAGTTATTGCGTGTTTCTTAGCTTCAACACGCGTGTTTGGCAGGTCAACGCTTCGTGTTCACCCTTAAACAAATAGAAAATTATGCAAGAAGATTGTTTTTCAAGAAAAGTGAAATGCTTTCTTAATTATTTTGGGAATGTTTGTGTTTTCAATTTAACTTAAAGTAAAAATTATGCAGCTACCAGTTCACAAGCCAGTATATTCAACTACTACCGGGTTGGGTTGCCAACTTTTCGGTTCATGACTATGTCTCCTGAGCATCTAAAAATGTGTCCATCTTAAAACCTCAAAATTAGAGGTTATTTTTTTTAAGAGTTGTATTATTGAGCAAAAGATGCTTTGTAAACCTTTTTCAAAGCGGCTAGATAGCACCAAATATAATGAAGAAAATATCCATATGAAGCATTCATACAAAATAACTTACTGTGAAAGCACAAAATTCATATAACATGCAAATCCCTTACTTTGGAGAAACTCCTTTACCTACGACATCTCAGGCAAAAAAAAAAAAAAAAAAAAAGACAAGAAAAAGTAATACTTTGGCGAAAAGTGCCATTCTTTTTTTGACCAAAATATATATCCAGTTGGGAAATGATTTGTTTTATGCCATAAATTTAAAAAATGTGTCCCTTTTATGCTGCTGTATCTTGGCACATGGGAGTGTTTCTTTTTGATATAAAATGTGTCCATTTGGCAACCCTGCATTGGATTTTTATTTCAATGTTTATTCACTGTTTCGTAATTTTACCATTCCCTAATGTTAGTTGTTCTTTACTGGGTATTGTTAAGGGAAACAGGCTTCAAAGCAAGAGTTCTTAAAATGAAAAGAGGTGTACTATTTCATCAATTGCTATTTTTATTTCTAGAATCAGCAATTTCCAGATGGAATATCTGAAATGAGAGGCCTTCGATGGCTGAAGTTAGACAGAGATGGAATTTCAACTATTCCTGAAGCCCTTGGCAGACTTCAAAAGCTGGTATGTATTTATGTAATTTTTAAGACAAGAAGGTTGTTCTTAATGCTTATCATGGGTTAAATCCTTTATTTTGATATGGTTAAGTCCTTTTTTGTGGAGGAAGGGGCTTAAAAAAAGCATAGAAAGTTAAGGGGTATAATTACTATTTGGATTGACTGATTTTCTTTTAAATTGATTTTCTGTTCTGATTTTCTGTTTTAATTTCTTGTTTGAGTGACTTCGTTACTTAAACATGGTTTGTCCAGCTGTCTAGTGATAGATCAAGATGGTCAGGCCACTTTAAAGATGAGTTTCCAAATTTTTCACAAAAGTTTTCCTAATATTTTGCTTTTTGAAGACCTTACTGGTGCCAGGTGAAAAGCTGTATGTCCTAAAACGATTTTGTAACATCAATCATGGTGCCAAGCAGTTAAAAACCTACGGCGTAATATGTCACTAGTCATTTTTTTTGCATTATTTTTTTTTTTGGGGGGGGGAGAGGTCGTATCTCTTGAATTTGCTGTTAAAGGGATCATTAGGATGGTATTATAGATGGAGCACCTTGAGAGACTGTGCAAAGTTCAAAAGCAATTTAAGACTAAGCTATTTTTCAAAGGACTGTGTGCCAAGTTTCTTTTCTTGTGCATTCCCAGTGTGCCGTGTTTTTATGTGATGTTGTGATGTTGAAATGTGAAATGTGAGATGTGTGATGTTTGCAAAGCCATGCTGCCTTTGCAAACATCGGTACTAGTTGTCAGAAAGATCAGCAAAAAATAACTTACCAGAGTAGTGGATACACCTTTAAAAGATAGCCAATGGTCAGTGGGGTCAATTCGAAGGGGGAGTACTCCGTCCCCTTAAACTTTTGCCTCCTCCCTAGAATTTGAAAATTTGCCTTTTTGGGGTCTCTAATGCTTACATTGATAAAGACTCTCTGTTGCTGAAAGCGTCACCGTTAATATTTTTGATAGATCTCTTCCGACGCCTTTTTTCAGGAACACCTCAGCCTTGCTAAAAACTCTCTTGAAAAGGTCCATGGAGAACTAACTGAGTTATCATGCTTACGAAGTTTGAACCTACGTCACAATAGATTGAAAGCATCTGGTGTACCATCTCAGCTTTTTGATTTGGACGAGTTGACTACTCTGGATTTTAGCTATAACAACCTCAAAGACGTCCCAGAAGGACTGGAAAAGGCCAAGTCTCTTTTGGTACTCAATTTAAGTAATAATCAGTAAGTTCAATTATACTATCCTTTTTTAGCGTGCAAGATATAACTGGGATTGCCACGAGTGGGAAAAATCGCAGAAAAATCATCTGAAAAGACAAAAGTAAAAAAAAAAAACGTCTCTGTATGTGGGATAAATATAAAGTGAGACTTTTCAGTCGTTTCAAGTTTTTGGGCTTAATATAAGATATTTATTTCAAAAATTGCTATCGCAAGCCCCGAAGGGCCGAATTCAAGTTTCGAAGTCAACAAATGAAAACATGACAAACAAAAGTTTTAACAAGTTAAAAAGGTAAAACTGGTAAAAGTCAATACAAAACGTTTTAAAAAGACTTGGGAAAGTGAGGGGGGGGGGGTAAAAAAAGAATACAAAACTTGAGCAGCATCGGTGCCAAATAATAAACGAGGGAAACTAGTCGGGTATTTCGTTTTGTACTGAAGGGGGGAAAGGTTTTTTTCATATTTGGAGGTACAGCATTGAACGGGAGACAAGAAAGGAAAAGACTAGGATTGGTGAAGAAATGAAGGCACGACATACCTTTTCTATCCTCAAGCTTTCCTAATCTATATTCTTTTAGATGGAGGGAGTATTGGACTTCAACTTCTTCGAAAATCATTCGTAGTGCTTTCTTTTGTAAATTCAATCGTTTCTCACTCTTCCCTGGAGGTGCCAGGGTGCAAAACTAGACAAGGATGTTCGTGAGGGGGCTGGACGAAGGAAGTATAAATCCTTAAAGAATGGGGAGGGTGGGTGCCAAATTTATTTAGTTGCTTAAGGAGGGACTTGGATGCATTAGATTTATGGATACTTTTTTTTTTAGCATGGGTACCGCACTTTAAAGTAGACGAAATGGTGACGCCAAGTCATTTATTGAGGACACGCAAATTTCAAGAGGGATAGGATTAAAGAAATGGGGTGGAAATTGAAGGAAACAAATTGCCATAATCATAGATTTAGAGAGGTTTATTATCATGTCCAAAATCGAGGTATCTTGTACAATGTCATTGAGGATGCTCGTACAGTCGCTCATTAAATCTCTTTAGTAAGGTTCAATGACCGTAAGGTCATTGACATTTTTCCTTCAGGCAGGAAATTCGTTAGCCAGGTTGTTAATCATGACTGAGAAAAGGAGGGTCCTAGGATGGTGCCTTGAGCTACGATCGGAACAGGGAGAGGATTGGAATATAGATTCAGCTATTTAACTACTTGTGATTTATTTGATAAGAATAAGCAATCATGCGTTGGTACTATTTCTAACTGTTGCGAAAGGAGCAAAAAAATCCTTTTAAAAAAGGTTACGAAAAATTTGTTTGTCTTTTTTTTATCTTTGCTTTGTTTTGGGTGTTATTTGTGTAATGTTTTTTTTTCAAAAGTGTTAGTAATTACTTTTTGTATAAACTTAAAAGAATTGATGATACATTCGTTTGAATTTTATGTCTACTTCTATTCGGCTAATGGTGTAAGATTCGTTTCCCCCAAAATGAGACATGAATCTTTCAGGACAAAATATACACTTTTTGTCATGAAAGATTAGTAATAGTAATCTTTGTCAAAGTGGTCCAATAGAATATAGGTGTGTTATATTTATATACGGGTGTATTGATTTTATCTCCATCATACAAGCAAAAAGCTCTAAAGTTGTACTACTAATACTACTACTAACAACTCACCGCAGCACCAAGCCGCCTGAGGCCAACACAGCTGCGCATGCTCCTCCTCCATCCCAATCTATTTAAAACCTCCCATTTTACACCCTCCGAGGAAGTTCTCATTTCCTTGAAACCTTTCTTTATGACGTCCTCCCACCCCAGAAGAGGACGACCTGCTTTCCGTTTAGTCCTAAACGATTGGCCAAAAAAGACAATCTTCGGCAATCTGTTATCCTTCCTCCGCACAATGTGCCCTAACCAGCCCAACCTTTCTTTCATTATAGCCCTAGAAAGCGGGATTGAACCACATTTTTCGTACACCCTACTGTTTGAAATATGGTCTGTCAGCCGGATACCCAGAGCAATCTGTAGGCAATTTCTCTGGAAAACATCTAGCAAATCTTCATCTGCTTTTTGGAGTACCCATGCTTCAGAGCTGTATTTGACCACTGTCATCACTGTAGCTTCTAATATTCTAATTTTTGTTTACATACTTATCTTCTTATTCTTCCAAACTTTTTTTAACAGTGAAAAAAACACCCTGAGCCCTGGCTATTCTACTTTTACCATTTTCACTGCTCCCACCGTTTTTACTAATAATACTACCAAGGTTAGTGAAGCTGACCACCTGATCAATCTTTTCGTTACCCAACGTCACTTTTTCATCTTTACTTATTCTTAGCCTTAGTGACTTAGTATTCTTAACATTAATTTTCAAATCTATTCTAGCACTCTGAACTCGCTAAACCTCTAAAAGTTCATTCATTTTGCTCACACTTTCATCTAATACGCTTAAGTCATCGGCATAATCTAAGTCCAGGAGAGTTTTTCTTCCCATTTGATTCCGTGGTCTCCCATTGCTTTTCCTGTGCTCCTTAAGACAAAGTCCATCAAAATGATCCATATAAAGGGATATAGAACACAACCCTGCTTAACTCGTGATTTAATTCACAATCAGCTGCTAACCTCATTTCTTACCTTAACCACAGCAGTGTTATTCTCGTACAGAGCACTAATCACCTTAATTCATTCATTTGTCTGGTATTCCATACAAGGATAATACCTTTGCTAAAGCTCTTTTATCAACAGAATTGAACGCTTTCTCATAATCTATAAAACTGAGGACCAAAGGTGTTTGACAACTCAGGCATTTCTCAATTATTAACCTAAGAGTGAAAATTTGATCGACACATCCTCTACCTTTTCTAAAACCGCACTGTTCTTCTCTTAAACCTTTGTTTACAGCATCTCTCAGTCTAAAAAGTATCATATTACTGAGTAATTTGCTACCTACAGAGAAAGCTCGATAATTGTGACACTCACTCTTGTGACCTTTCTTCTACAGTGGTTTAATTAAGGTTTTCCTAAAATCTGCCCTTTTCCAAAAAATCATATTCATAATCTTCAGTAACTTATTTCTAAGCTCAGAGCCACCATATCTAAGAAACTCATTTACCACACTAGCAGCACTTGGAACCTCATTATTTTTTAATCCTTTTAGTACTGTCACTAATTTTTCCTCACAAAACAAGTCTTCCTTCACATTCAAGGTATCACATAGCTTTTCATTTTCCTTTATATCGTTTCGTGCAACTGTATCTCGGTTAAGCGCATTCTCAAAATGTTCCTCCCATCTCTCTTTAACTCTTTCATTATCACTAATTTTGGCCCCGTTCCTATCTTTAGCTGGGACAAGTCTGGATTGACTACTCCCTCCTAATTGATTAACATGCCAGTACAATATTTTACTCTTATGCCGTCTAGCTGCATCTTCCTCTTGCATCGACCCTTGGGTAGATTCCTCTTTTTTTTACATGATCTATCACTCAGATAATTCTTGTATAAGCTCATTTTCCTCTATTAAAGATAAAGCTTTTTCACTAATATTCCTAGCTGCAGTCCTAACTTTCTTCCCTAAGAAACCATCAGCAAATTAACAAATCGTGTTTCTAAAATTATTCCAACCATCTTCCACATTGTCAAATTTTAAACTACCCAGTTTAGTATTCAACTGTTCCTTGAAAGTTTCTCTCGAATTCTGATCCTGGAATCTACCAACATTATAGCTCCTCGGGAGGTAGTTACTTTTCTGAAATTTTAGCTTTAAATTAACCCTAGACACTACTAGATGGTGATCTTTACTTTTAACATCAATAACAGCACTTTTGATTACATCCAAGTATCTTGTATTGATCCCTAATCAATAAGGTTTGCTGTCTTACCATCACGTGAATACCGTGTTAATTTTTGGGACATTTTTGACCAAATACCGTATTGGTTATGACTAGATTGTTTCAAACAGTTCGTGGTTACGAACTGTAGTAAGGAGCGACCCGGCTCAATAGTAACCAACACTCTAAAAATGGACTTTTGATACCAATAGCTACATAAAAAAATCGCATTTTAATGCTGATTTCAAATATATAACTTTCATCAAGATTAGTCTGACCTATCAAAAGCTACGAGCCTGAGAAAATTTGCCTAATTTTAGAAAATAGGGGAAAACACTCCCTAAAAGTCATACAATCTTAATTAAAATCACACCATCAGATTCAGCGTATCAGAGAACCTTATTGTAGAAGTTTCAAGCTCCTATCTACAAAAATGTGGAATTTCGCATTTTTTTGCCAGAAGACAAATCACGGATGCGTGTTCATTTGTTTTTTGTTTTTTTCCAGGGGTGATCGTATCGACCCAGTCGTCTTAGAATGTTGCGGGAGGGCTCATTCTAACGGAAATTAAAAGGTCTAGTGCCCTTTTTAAGTGACTAAAAAAATTGGAAGGCACCTACGCCCCCTCCCACGCTCCTTTTTTCCCAAAAGTCAACGGATCAAAATTCTGAGATAGCCATTTTATTCACCATAGTAAAAAAACCTAATAACTATGTCTTAGTTATGGGACGACTTACTACCCCGCAGTCTCCCTGGGAGGGGTTGCAAGTTACAAACTTTGACCTGTGTTTACATATAGTAATGGTTACTGGGAAGTGTACGGACGTTTTCAGGGGGATTTTTTTGGTTTTGGAGGGAGAGTTGAGGTGGGGGGGGGCGTACGCGGGTGGATCTTTCCATGGAAAAACTTGTCATCGGGGAAGAGACTTTCAATGAAGGGGGCGCAGGATTTTTTTGCATTATTTAAAAAAACAAGGAAAAAATAAATATGAAAAGTTTTTTCTACTGAAAGTGAGGAGCAGCATTAAAACTTAAAACGAGGAGAAATTATTGCGCATATGAGGGGTTTACCTCCTCGTGATACCTCGCTCTTTACGTGAAAGTATTTTTAGTAATTTCAACTATTTATTCTACGGCCTTTGTGATTCAAGGGTCATTCTTAAGGAATTGGGACAGAATTTAAGCTTTAGTGTAAAGAGCGAGGTATCAACGAGGGGTGAAGTCCCTCATATACGCAATAAAAATATACGAATATAGAAGTTCGTTACGTAAGTTAATTCGTAAATTACGTATATTTTTTACTAATGAAAATGTTCGTAAAACAATTAAAAGTTCTAGTTGCCTTTTTAAGTAATCAAAAAATTAGAGGGCAGCTAGGCTTCCTCCCTCTCTCCTTTTTTTCTCAAAATCTTCCGATTAAAACTATGAGAAAGCCATTTAGCCAAAAAGAAAATTAATATGCAAATTTCGTTTTAATTATTTATATGCGGAGAGCCAAGATCAAAACATACATGAATTAAAAAAACGTCCAGAAATTAAATAAAAAAGCAAGTTTTTTTAAATGAAAGTAAGAAGCGACATTAAAACTTAAAACGAACAGAAATTATTCCGTATATGAAAGGGGCTTTTCTTCCTCAACGCCCCGCTCTTTACGCTAAAGTTCTTACCTTTTTTAAAAAGTAGAGCTAAGAGAAAGAGTCAAACTTTAGCGTACAGAGGGAGGCGTTGAGGAGAAAAGCCCCTTTCATATACGGAGTAATTTCTGTTCGTTTTAAGTTTTAATGTCGCTCCTTACTTTCATTTAAAAAAACTTGCTTTTTTATTTAATCAAACAGTTCGTGGTAACGAACTGTAGTAAGGAGCGACCCGGCTCAATAGTAACCAAAACTCTAAAAAATGGAATTTTGATACCAATAGCTACATCAAAAGAATCGCATTTTAATGCTGGTTTTAAATATATAAGTTTCATCAAGTTTAGTCTTACCCATCAAAAGTTACGAGCCTGAGAAAATTTGCGTTATTTTAGAAAATAGGGGGAAACGCCCCCTAAAAGTCATAGAATCTTAACGAAAATCACACCATCAGATTCAGCGTATCAGAGAACCCTACTGTAGAAGTTTCGAGCTCCTATCTACAAAAATGTGGAATTTTGCATTTTTTGCCAGAAGGCAGATCACGGATGCGTGTTTATTTGTTTTTTTGTTTTTTTTTGTTTTTTTTCCCCAGGGGTGATCGTATCGACCCAGTTGTCCTAGAATGTTGCAAGAGGGCTCATTCTAACGGAAATGAAAAGTTCTAGTGCCCTTTTTAAGTGACCAAAAAAATTGGAGGGCACCTAGGCCCCCTCCCACGCTAATTATTTTCCCAAAGTCTACGGATCAAAATTCTGAGATAGCCATTTTATTCAGCGTAGTCTAAAAACCTTATAACTATGTCTTTGGGGACGACTTACTCCCCCACAGTCCCCGTGGGAGGGGCAACAAGTTACAAACTTTGACCTGTGCTTACATATAGTAATGGTTATTGGGAAGTATACAGGCGTTTTCAGGAGGATTTTTTTGGTTTTGGGGAGGGGTTGAGAAGAGGGGGATATGCTGGGGGAACTTTCCTTCGAGAATTTGTAATGGGAGAAGAAAATTTCCATGAAGGGAGAGCAGGATTTACTAGCATTATTAAAAAAAAAACAATTAAAAAATAAATGTGAAAAAGCTTTTTCAGCTGGAAGTAAGGAACAGCAATAAAACTTAAAACAAACAGAAATTATTACCCATATGAGGGGCTCACCTCCTTCTAATACCTCGCTCTTTACGCTAAAGTATTTTCGGTAATTTCAACTACTTATTCTACGGCTTTTGTGATTCAGGGGGTCATTCTTAATGAATTGGGATAAAATTTAAGCTTTAGTGTAAAGAGCGAGGTACTGACGATGGGGCGAATCCCCTCATATATGTAATAAAAACATGAGAATACAAAAGTTCTTTACGTAAGCTAATTTATAAGTTACGTAAATCTTTTACCAATAAAAAGATTCGTAAAAAATTAAAAGTTCTAGTTGCCTTTTTAATTAACCAAAAAATCGGGGGGCAACTAGGCTTCGTCCCCCGCTCTTTTTTTCTCAAAATTATTCGATCAAAATTATGAGAAAAACATTGAGCCAAAAAAAAAATATGCAAATTTCGTTTTGATCATTCCTCTGCGGAGAGCCAAAATCAAAACATGCATTGATTCAAAAACGTTCAGAAATTAAATAAAAAAAAACAAGTTTTTTCAACTGAAAGTAAGGAGTGACATCAAAACTTAAAACGCACAGAAATTACTTCGTATATGAAAGAGGCTGCTTCCTCATCAACGCCCCGCTCTTTACGCTAAAGTTTTTTACTGTTTTAGAAAGAAGAATTGAGAGAAAGAGTCAAACTTTAACGTAAAGAGCGGGGCGTTGATGAGGAAGCAGCCTCTTTCATATACGAAGTAATTTCTGTGCGTTTTAAGTTTTGATGTCACTCCTTACTTTCAGTTGAAAAAACTTGTTTTTTTTTATTTAATTACCTACAAGATTGCAAATGTCTGTAGTCATTACTCTTTTCTTTTCCTACACAAAATTTACCTAGGCTAGGATACCATCTATACCTATTTCTACCGGCCCGGGTGTTAAAATCTCCCATTAAAAACATCATATTTCTACTTGGGATCCTGTCTATTTGCTCCTGTAACTGCAAGAAAAATTCATCTGAGTCACTAGTATCTCTGTCAGTCGGTTCTACAGGGGCATATACTACTACCACTGATATCCTGAACTTTTTAGTCATAAAATGAGCAATTAGTATTCCATTTCCAATACCTTCCCAGCCTAAACAAGACTTAACAGATTTCTTATTGATCATGAGCCCTACTCCCTGTCTATGTATCCCGTCCGTCCTGTCTTAGTAAACAAATTCTGTATCAGCTAATTTCATGCTTCCTATCCCTGGGATATGAGTTTCTGAAACTCCTAATGAGTCCAGTTCGAATCGTATGAGTTCGTCAGTCAAAAGGTCGATATCATAGTCATTTTTGAACGTCGTAACACTCCAAGTTCCAATTTTCACTTTCTTTAAATCATTGAAGTTATTTCGGCCTCTGGAAAAGCATTGACCCCGGATTCCAGTGTTGGACGGGGATCACATATCTTCTCAAGTCTACACCGGAGCGCATAAGCTGGCTTAGAATCGGACAGCAAGAAGTCGCTAGGACCTCCAGTATGAATGGAGGCTTTTGTGCAATCCTGGGCCCATCTTGGTCACAACATGGTTTTCAGCACTTGGCGATGCTCTTCTGCTAGCAAGAGTCGAAATCCTGCACAGACAGTCTCAAGTGTATTACCTCCAACTCATTATATATTCATGCCTATAAATATTATGCTACTACGGGGAGGCAGCCCTTAGTAGATAAATTAGTTAGGAAGAGGTTGTTCAGCCCAAAATGCCCGTCAAAACAGACCCTGACCAGAAGAATTATCCATTAATCAGAATCCTGTGCGAATGTTTTTTACTAGGCTATAATTTCCCTGAAGGTTGTTACTCCTCAAATGGGAATAGAGTTGACCGCAAGGTCCCCAGTCTAAATATGACACATTTTAGATACCTTGTAGCATATGAATCTTTCGGTTTGTTCCTGCTTTCGATATCCGTACATTACTTTATCTTTGTGCAGGCCTAGTTTCCCCAGACTGCTCATCCTTATGATTCTTTATGGTTGTTCCTGCTTTCGATATCCATACATTACTATATCTTTGTGCAGGCCTAGTTTCTACTAGGCCTGCACTTTACTATATCTACATTATATAGTACATATAGGCCTGCACACTACTATAGTACATTACTATATCTTTGTCCTCACATATGAATCTTTCGGTTTGTTCCTGCTTTCGATATCCGTACATTACTATATCTTTGTGCAGGCCTAGTTTCTCCAGGCTGCTCCTCCTTAGGCCAGTAGCGGTTTTAGGCCTCATAATATGGGAGGGTCAAGGTATACCAAAGGGGTGTAAAAATATAAAATAAAAGGAAGTTAATGTCTGAAGTCAGAAAACTGGGGGGGGGGCAGCTAGCCCCCTGCCTAGGTTTTGAACCGCTACCGCCAAAGGCCTTGTCGAATGTAGATGTTTGTATACAGAACCATAATTGGATAATTTGTTGAACATAAACTTGAGCCTAAACAAAGAAAACAAAAATTAGAAAAATATGCATATTAATTGAAGCTAATATATATATAAAAGATCAGACTTTTCCCTGGTTGCTCCTCTAGCTTTGGACACTTTTCGTATGGAATATTTAGACTGTGTTTTCAATTAAATAAGCAGGGCTGTCCATGACAGGGTGCGCAAATGATGTTTAGAAGACTTTTAGTACATGTTCTTTATTTTGGACAAATTAGAATTACTTAATGTAACATATTCCGGTGTTAAATACAAAATGCAGGGCAGTGCTACACTATTATAAACTCTTATGAAAAGAACTTGATTTAATTGAAATCGTGAACTTTTAGTTGAACCATTCTCTGAATATTTTCTACACTCAACGTACTCTAGTAATAACATTCACGTTTCTTTCCAATTTCGGTCCACCGGTAAACGTAACGACGTTTGATGTTTGGTCAACGTAAGTAAATATATTACACAAATATCTTACACAAATATATTACACAAATATCTTATCACTCAAATTCGTCGTTATTGTGGAAAAATCTCTTAGATTGTATATAAAAACATTAATTTGTATAGATTTTGGTAACGAGACTTATCTTTATATCAAAATCAAGATCTTGCATTCTGTTATTAGTAAGGAAGGACGCAAAAAATCTTACTTTGTATAGTTTTACTTAGTGACTCTTTTATACTGTATTTCTCTATCTATTTCTAAAATCCATTTCACGTATATATTTAGTTAGACATCACTGTATAGGCACAATCACTGTCCACTAGTCATAATTTACTTCCTGTTTTATAAGGAGTCCTGTTTGTTCCATATTGATGATGGCTAGAAATTGATGTTTAACTAACCACACGCGGGAATTGGCCTTACAATGATTTACTGATTTGTCATGAATCATTTTATTTTAAGATCAATTTATTAAAAATGTTCATAATGCCAAGAAATGGATATCCATCCAGTTCTTGCTTTGTTTTAGGTCCATTTATTGGGAAGACATTAATTCTTTTATTTATTGTTGACAGCATCGAAACTATACCTAGTCAACTTTTTGTTCAAGTGAATGACCTGATTTTTCTGGACCTGAGTAATAATCAGCTGGAAACGCTGCCACCACAGACACGAAGGCTGGGTAATTTGCAAACATTGCTTCTTGATAATAATCCACTCGCCAATTATCAATTAAGGTAAGCTTGCTGTTGTTAAACCTACTGAAGACCTTATGTCCTATTATATTTAAAGTTATATTTTCAAATTTCTTTTTAATGACGTTCTTGCGTCTTTAAGATAACCTATTAATTTTAAGTCTACATAAGGTATATAAGGGGGGCTCTGGGGGTCTAGGGTTACATACAAAGTTTTATCATGTTTGTGACTCCCTGAATTGTATTTCGTGTAATGTTTTTTTTTTTTTTTTTTTTTTTTTTTTTTTTTTTTTTTTTTTTTTTTTTTTTTTTTTTTTTTTTTTATGAATGGTTTAACTCATTCATGCGAAATCTATTAACGGTTAAAAATCCATATTTGGGCGTTTTGTCGCGTTTCCACACAAAACGTCAGTTGTTTCCTTTGATGCCATTTGTTCGTCACGTAAATTGAAACATTCAATCAAAGACAAATTAATTTAGTTTGAGAAATACTGAAAAAGATGGCACCAGTTTAAAAAGGAGGCTGCTCCTAGTCAATTTTCTTCTACCTCTTCTCTGTAAGTGTCTGTTTTTTCATACATGTCCATCAATACTTTTCCCTTTTAAATCCAACCCATTTAAACGTGTTTTATTCATTGCTTGACTTCTGGCCCTAGCTATTCATTAAATGTCATTTTCAAACAGTTCGTGGTAACGAACTGTAGTAAGGAGCGACCCGGCTCAATAGTAACTGAAACTCTAAAAATTTTGATACTAATAGATACATCAAAAGAATCAGATTTTTATGCTGATTTTAAATATATAAGTTTCATTAAATTTAGTCTTTCTCATCAAAAGTTACGAGCCTGAGAAAATTTGCCTTGTTTTGGAAAATAGGAGGAAACACCCCCTAAAAGGTATAGGATCTTAACGAAAATCACACCATCGCATTCAGCGTATTAGAGAACCCTACTGTAGAAGTTTCAAGCTCCTATCTACAAAAATGTGGAATTTTTTATTTTTTGCCAGAAGACAGATCATGGATGCGTGTTTATTTTTTTTTTTATTTATTGTTTTTTCTTTTCTCCAGGGGTCATCGTATCAACCGAGTGGTCCTAGAATGTCGCAAGAGGGCTCATTCTAACGGAAAAGAAAAGTTCTAATGCCCTTTTTAAGTGACAAAAAAAAATTAGAGGGCACTTAGGCCCCCTCCCACGCTCAATTTTTTCCCAAAGTCAACGGATCAAAATTGTGAGATAGCCATTTTGTTCCACATAGTCAAAAACCATAATAACTATGTCTTTGGGGCTGACTTTGTCTCTTCCTAAATACCTCGCTCTTTACGCTAAAGTGTTTTTAGTAATTTCAACTATTTATTCTACAGACTTTGTGATTCAGGGGTCAATCTTAAAGAATTGGGATAAAATTAAAGCTCTAGTGTGAAGAGCGAGGTATTAACGAGGGGGCAAGCCCCCTCATATACATAATAAAAATATACGAATACAGAAGTTCGTTACGTAAGTTAATTTGTAAGTTACGTATATTTTTTACTAATAAAAATGTTCGTTAAAAATTAAAAATTCTAGTTGCCTTTTTAAGTAACCGAAAAATTGGAGGTCAACTAGGACTCCTCCCCACCCTTTTTCTCAAAATTGTCTGATCAAAACTAAGAGAAAGCCATTTAGCAAAAAAAAAATTAATATGCAAATTTCGATTTAATTATTCATTTGCTGAGAGCGAAAATCAAACATGCATTAATTCAAAAACATTCAGAAATTAAGTAAAAAAAAAAGTTTTTCCGCTGAAAGTAAGGAGCGACATTGAAACTTAAAACGAACAGAAATTACTCCGTTTATGAAAGGGGCTGTTCCCTCCTCAACGTCCCGCTCTTTACGCTAAGGTTATTTACTGTTTTTTAAGGTAGAATTGAGAGAAAGAGTCAAACTTTAGCGTAAAGAGCGGGACGTTGAGGAGGGAACAGCCCCTTTCATAAACGGTGTAATCTTACTTTCAGTTGAAAAACTTGTTACTTTATTTAATATCATGTCTGAATGTGCTAATTAACTAGCCTCTAAAAATACAGGCTACTGGTGATTCATATAGGGAGCAAAAGCCGAGAGTAAATTTTGTAGTTCAATTTAGAGGGCCGTTCATATGCCTTAATCGCTATTGGCCAGAGCTTTGCGCCTTCGCGCAAGAGTTTAATCTAAAGGTGTCCGTTATATGAAGTCTTGTTTAGTTCAGTCCTGATATAACTTTCGACTTATGAAATGGTAATATTTTGCTTTGTTTTTGGTAAAATACAAATGACACTCTCGACTTCCGGAGTTTTGAGAGGTGGCAACGCCGTGCTTATTTGCCATAAAATTTTTGACTTGGTATACTTTTGATAATTTACCCAGTTGTGCCGTTTTAAATTACCGTGTTTCGTCACTATTTTCTTCCTTTTAATCCTATTCTTTTCAAATTTATAGAGTACGAATTGACTAAACAAAATTTGAAATCGAATCAATTTATCTAGTTTTCTGTAAAGTACAAATGACATTTTAGCCCTTTTTGAGGGAGGGGACGGTGGAGGGGGTATATCCCGTGGTTTCATAGCCCTTTCGTTTAGTGGTCTTTGTATTAATTTGTATTTGTTTTAAGTACGCCTTCATTTATTTTATTGCGCAGGTGATACGTTATTCTATCTTTCTCTCTGGTTTAGTTTTCTTTCCTTTTTTGAATAAGATGTTGTTGTGTTGGAGCTCTGTGATTTGGTAAGACTAAAATTTATCTTAAAATTGATTGTGAAATGAAAAGATCTTCTTCTGAGTTTTGGAAACCTTTTTTGAATGGTTGTGGGGTTCTCGAAGATGATCAACCCTCTGGCCGACCTATGAAGTCAAGAACTGACGAAGGGGGAAAAAATATTAATGAAACAATGTGCAAAGATTGAAGTTTTAATGTTCGGATCATGTGGGATGTTAAAATTTGCAGGGGGGAAATAAGATGCCACTTTGCCGTAAATTTTTTACCGTATTTACTGTATTAATTTAGTTCTGCTGTAAACGTACTAATGAGAGGAGTTTGCGCAAAAACAGTATCGCCAAACTTGGTACTTGATCGAAAATGTGAATAGAAAAACGTTTGTCCTAATATTAGTGGAACGGTTTGCAAGAGATCGTGAACTGAATAAAAAAAATTGTCACATGCAACGATACCTAAGCTGAACAATTTGGAGCTCATTGGCCAACGCTAGTTTTATTTTATCAATAAACTAAGAGGACAACCATAGTTTGGTGAGCACCTTCGAACAAAAGTGCTTGTATATTTGCATAAAATCGTAACAGGAATGTTTTGAGGGCCATGGGTCCGAGGACGGGCCCAATTGAGTGAAGGGAGACTAGGGATATTACATATGATATATATACATATAATGTCATACGCATATGTTTTTTTTTCTTACAGGCAGTTGCCCTCCTTGATCAGTTTGCAGACTTTGAGTCTTCAAAACACGCAAAGAACATTGTCAAATATACCAGCAAATCTGGACAATTTGGTTAATTTAGCAGAGATTAATCTATCGGAAAATAACCTTACGAAAATACCCGACGCATTATTTACACTCCCTAATCTGAAACGGGTCAATCTTAGTGACAATGTCATTATGGAACTGTCTGTAGCAATAGGTGAGTTTTATATATGAGCTTCAGGTGTAAGTGGTTGTTAGGACCTTGTATTGTTTTACTTTAGATAGCAAAAGTAATGTACAATAAGTCTGGAAGAGTAAGTGTGATTGATTGTTTTTAACCCGGAATAGTTTTTAAACTGTTATTTAGTAAATTATTGACTATTGTTATTTATAACATTTAGATTTAACATTAGATAACATTTAAATGTTCAACCAGCAGACGACATAAAAACAGAACGTGTTGTTGGGTTTCAAAAATTTATCCCTAGTTCGTTTCAGGTTTTTTCTTTTTTTTATTATGCTCTTCGTTAATCATCTCTAAATTTATTATTTTTACCGGAATTGGGATTTTGAAGATTCCTCGTATCACAAATCATTAATTAATTCAGCTGCTGTTCGCTTTGAGTAACCCTTTGTTACTTCGCGGAATTGCCTTGCCCAGCTAGCTTCGATCCAGTAGCCTAGCTGGCCCGAAATTATCAACTTATTCTGTTAAAGGTTGTTTTGCATCCTCCTCCTTTTCGACTGTCTAATTCTCAGTTCTGTCTGATTATAAACCACTAGGCAATTCTAGCACATTTTTGGAGCAAAATATTCCCATATAATATTTTAACTTGTTTCAATCATATTTAAATAAGCACTGTTATTTGTATGTTTACCTCTCATTTTTATCTTCTTATGTCCTGAACCCCATCTTCTAGTTTACTTTTATTATCAAATTTTAGACCTGTGGACGAAATTGGAAGTTCTTAATGTAAGCAGAAATCAACTTCAGTCTCTGCCAGCTTCTATAACCAAGATAACAACGCTTAGGAGGGTGTTTGTTAATGAAAATCGTCTTGAATTTAATGGAATTCCCCAAGATATGGCCAAATTGGACTCACTCACCCTTTTCTCAGCCAGTGACAATCGTTTGGAGAGCATTCCAGAAGGGATTTGCAAGTACATTCTTTCTTTATTCCGATTTTTACTTTACCGTCCCCTTAATTGAATCGAATCAGAACTTTGGAATAGCTATTCAATTGGAACGGTTTGAAATTCAACGAATAAGTTCCAGTTCCTCTCTCTTGGGCAATAATGAAAATGGTTAAAATAGCTAGCTCATGTGGCTAAGGTCAGTTGATAAAATAGTTAAAGTGGCTAGGTCACATCGCTGAGATCAATAGCTAAACTTGTTAAATTGGCTTAGTCACTTGGTTAAGGTGAATAGCTAAAACGACTAGGCCACTTGACAAATGTTATCAAGTAGGCTTAAAAATAGAATAGATTATGACTATGCACAGGCAACATTTGATGTTATAGTTAAAGAGTTGAGATCTGTTTGTAACCCCCTAAACAGTATGGTTTACCCTGTAAGAGTGAAAACTGGCTCTATTGTTAAAAATCATCAGTGCAACCATCTAGTGTTTGATGCTTTTTGCTCTTTTGTCAATCTTCGTAATTGTATTCCTTTTTTCCTTCAGAAACTGAGATCAAACACTTATTAGCATGCTAATTTTGCCAATTTCACCACTTTTGCCTTATTTATACACTGAAAAATACACTGAATACACTGAAAAACTTATACACTGAAAAATACCAAGAAACGTCAAATGCTAGATGGCGTTAGCTGTTTTGTCTACAGTTACGCCAGTTTTTGCCCCTGCAAGTTACTTATACTGTGCTCCCAATACGCTTTTAATTAATGTAATTAGAGGTTTTAATAATATTTCGTATGCTTCTGCTTCTTCCATTGTTATTAGTGGGTGACCTCTCTGGGGTTTGATTTCTTGAAATTCAGTATTTAGGAAATGGGATGAAAGTTTTCCACCTACTTCTGATTCTTCTTCTAATCTAATTCTATTGGTTGTGGAGTAAGACAAAATGGAGTCTTACTCTCCTATGTTTTTAAAGCATGGTTGTTGGAGCATTTACGCTATATCAACTCATATTTCTAGGAGGTGAGATGTATCTTTTATTGTATTTAGCTGAGATTTCTTAATTGATTTGTTCTAAAACTGATCTAATTATGAAAGCTGATTCTTGGTCTCGTCTGCTTAGAAATAGAAGCCTTTCTATTTGCGACGAAATATATAGGTCATATATAGGGAAATTTATAGATGAATTATATAGCAATGAAATATGTGGTATAAGTGAAATACATAGCAATGAAAAATATATGATTATTTTATCGTCAATGTGGATGACCGATCCGAAGTAATATACAATAGAAATACTTCGTTTTCAGTTTCTGGTACTATTGTTTATCTTGGGCCGCTTTATTCCGCTTCAGCTCAGCTAATTTTTTTATTATAACTTTTTCTTCCTCTTCCCATATGATTTTTATCTTAGATATTCTATTGTATCAGGATACAACAGCTGCAATAGCTACTGTACAACCTTTTATCTTTACGTAAAAGTTTGACTGTTCTGGCTCCTAACAAACATTTTGCTTAACAGGAAATTCATAAACTAAATATATATTTGTTTTTAGTTTATAGACAAAGAAATATTTAGCTCTCGTCTGTGTCAGGTTAGTGACAAAAAACAAATACCTTCGTAGACATATGAAGGTATATAATAAAGATACATAATCTGAATATTTAATGACAATTAAACTTTTGACTAAAAGAAAGAATAATTTGAAAATTTGACAATTTAATATAAAAATAGTTGTTTTTTTAACATATTTTTAATCTTTCATCTTTTTCAGGCTTTTGCATCTTTTTTTAAAATACAAAAGCCTTAAAAAGTTGCTATTGGCTAATAACAAGCTTCTAACTATACCTGACGAAATTAATAATTTGACGACAATTAAACCTAATTAAAATTTAGTGACAGTTGGACTTCTGGCTAAAAGAAAGAATAATTTGGAAATTTAACAATTTAATATGAAAATAGTTTTTTTTTGTATATACATATATATTCAATCTTTTTTAGATGCAAAAGCCTTAAAAAGTTGCTACTGGCTAATAACAAGCTTCTAACTGTACCTGACGAAATTCATAATTTGACCTTGGATGTCTTGGACCTGAATGGAAATCCAGAACTAGTTATGCCTCCAAAGCCTGTAGACCCAGAGAAGCTGAATGCTCAGTTTTACAATATTGACTTTTCATTGCAGAACCAGTTACGAATAGCAAGTGGGCAATTTGTTCAACCCCAGAGAGCTTCATCTGGTAATTAATTTTTATTTGACCTTATTCATGGGATATAGCCACGTTTTGGAAGGAATCGAATTTCGCTTCGATGGCTGGAATATTCTGACAATTGTAAATAATTGTAATTAATTGTAAATATTAAACTTAAACATATCAATTAAACTATAATAAGCATATTTTTAAAATTAATAGTTAATTATAGTATACTTAATTTAATTCATTAAAATGTGCTTGTTTTGAAATTGTCTTTGAAGCAGGATTTGCTAAAATGTCGCCGAAATACTCAACTTTTGTCTCGAATTCTTGGTATATGAAACGTGGCGGGTGTACCCAACTTTATACGAGGTAGATGCACCTTTGTAAGGGCAACCACTGCATAAGGGCTGAATAAAAGACTTTTAGGAGAACAACAAGTCGTTACCAGAAAAAAAATGAGTGATGATATATTTGGATAATGATATGATTTTAGATTTAGTCGTAATGATAAGGACGTAATGATTTGAGGTTGAGGAATGATTTGGCCGCAATAATATGATATGTAATGACTGTATATTTTGTTGAGTAGGATTGGAATGCTTTATTTATGTTGTTTTAATTTTATACATGGTATTATTTTTGTTTATGACATATTAGAATAAAAGAAAATAATCAGGAAATTCGTAAAGACAGTGCACATAGCACATAAAGACACAGTAATCTGAATATTTCGACTATATCCGATTGTCAACAGCCGTTGTCAGCGAAAAACAGTATAAAACAAATGAGAAGAAAATAAGTTTACTCAAAAGATCACATCAATAAAACAAATTTTGAACTAAAACTATACATTTTATTTGAATGGTCTAGGCTTCCTCACCTTGATTAGGTTCAGCCAAGATTGACGGAATAAAAGAGATGTCCATTCATGCTACCTAAATTGACTAAAAATTACAACAGGTTCTGTTTGCTCTGCTAATCTTGTACTTCTTTTGGAAGCGGGTTCATTTTGATTGGCTGCTGATTTTATTTTATTCTTTATTAGATCATTTTCCATAATTAATTTTGTGTATAAATTAAGCAAGAGAAAACGGATTTTGATTTCATTAAAGCCGTGAACAAAAATAAAAACAATACTGCACTTTAATTACAAAAATAAGCCGAATATTTCTCTAATTTTTCAATTAAAGTGTAGTTTTGTTTTTATTTTCTGTTCACTGCTTTATTGAAATTAAAACCCATTTTCGCTTGCTTAATTTTTCGTAAATGGAACTATAGTGTGGTCTAAGAAATTATTTATTTTGTGTATAGGCAATATCTTTTTTGTATTGATGATATATTGCAATCAAAGGTATCAGTAGGTGGTACCCTGGTACCCCTATGTCCTATATGTACGCTTGATTATACGTGTCTTCAGATATGCCTGATTAGTCAGTAATTTTTTTATTCATCTTTTTGCAGAATGTGGCGAATCTGTGTCTTCAGCAGGCTATGCAACAGGTAAAGGCTTTTGTTTTACCGTTTCAATGTTTTATTATTATAAATGGTTGTATATATATATATATATATATATATATATATATATATATATATATATATATATATATATATATATATATATATATATATATATATATATATATATATATATATATTACCGAGAATGTCCACATTTTCCTCTCTATCTTTTCCTGCTACTGTATATCGGCTTAGCACATTCTCAAAATGTTTTGCCCATCTCTCTTTAACTCTTTCCTTATCACGAATTGTGGTCCCGTTCCTATCTTTAACTAGGACAATTTAGCATTTACTGCTTCCTCTCAATTTACTGTTTTATTAACTTTTTTTTAAATTAAAGTTTTATTAAAGTAAGGCTGAATGTTTACTGTTTTAAAAATTAGCGTTGAGAGAAAGAGTCAAACCTTAGCACAAAGAGCAGGGCGTTGAGGAGGGAACAGCACCTTTCATATACGGGGTAATTTCTGTTCGTTTCAAGTTTTAATGTCGCTCCTTACTTTCAGTTAAAAAAACTTGTTTTTTATTTAATTTCTTAGTAAAAACGCCATATTTCTACCTGGGTTCCCTGTCTATTTGCTCGTGTAACTGTAAGTGAAATTCATCTGAGTCACTAGAATCACCGTCAGTCGGTTCTACAAGAGCCTTTACTACTATAACTAATACCCTGAAGTTTCTAGTCATAAAATGAGCAATTAGTATTCAATTATTAATACCTTCCCAGCGTAAACAAGATTTGTCAGCTTCCTTATTCATCATGAGCTCTACTCCCTGTCTCTGTACCCCATCCTTCCTGCCTGAATAAACAAATTCTATATCACCTAATTTCATGCTTCCTACCCCTGGGATATGAGTTCTTGAAACTCCTAAGAAGTCCAATTCTAATCGTCTGAATTCGCCAGTCAAAATGTCGATACAATAGTCAGTTTTTCAACGACGTAACATTCCAAGTTCCAATTTTCATGTTCAATAAATCATAGAAATTGTTTTGGCCTCAGGAAAAGCAATGATTCCGGATACCAGTGCAGGACGGAGATCCATAAACCTTCTCAAGTTTACACCGAAGTGCTTAAGCCGGCTTAAAATCGGACAGCAAGAAGTCTCTGGGACCTCCAGTATGAATGGAAGCTTTGTGCAATCCTTGGCCCATCTTGGTCACAACATGGTTTCATCACTTGGCAATGCTCTTCTATCAACAAGAGTCGAAATCCTTTACAAACCCTCATAAGCCTATTACCTCCGATTCATTATATATTAATGACTACAAATATTATGCTATTACGGAGAGGAAATTCATAGTAGATTAATTAGCTAGGAAAAGGTTTTTCAGCCCGAAAACGCCCGTCAAAACAGACCAAGCCCAGAAGAATATTCATTAATCAGAATCCCGTACGAATGCTGTGTCCTACTTGGCTCTAATTTCCTTGAGGGGTTGCCACTCCTAAAGTGGGAATAGAGTTGACCACAAGGTCCCCTGTCTTGCAAGTACCCCGAAAGGATCGAGGCAGCCCTTTTCAGAGGTCGTTTTCCGTATATCTGGATCTTACGCCTTACCGCAGTTGGCCTTTTAATGAGGATCCTCCCACGATGGTGTTCTGTGTCACAATGCAACTTAACCCATTACTCGGAAAAGGTTTGTAACTCATAGGACGTGTGGACAAGTCGGTGGGTCCTGTTGAGTGTACCTATAAGGGGCCTTCTTCCTCATCCACCTGTATTTATGGCCCCGAACGAGGGTGCCCCAATTTCTATTATGAACCCTTAGGGACAAGGTCCCCTCTTGACCCTTACCCCTACATATGTAGGGCACTGGAGGCGCCCTACATATCTATAGGGCGTTCTCCTATCACCTTCTGGTGACACGCCTAAGTTCCCCTAAAGAGCAGTAGAGTCATAAAGTTTATCTTTTTATATATATATATATATATATATATATATATATATATATATATATATATATATATATATATATATATATATATATATATGTATATATATATATATAATATATGTGCAGATATGCACTTATGTAGTTACATGAAATTTTTATTAAAAATAAAAAAATATCACTATTATTATATAAAATTCATCATATCAAATAAATTACTTGAAAAAAGTCGAAAATTTTAAAAAATGAATGAGCTTGTGCAGGAGCTGACAGTTTTGAATTTGTTAAACAAGTCTATGTTGGTATTTTGACACTTTACAGGGAGAAATATTTTAATTATGATTTTACATATGACATAGTTATTCTGTTTGGAGTCAATGTCTGCATATAGTTGGCATGTAAAAAAGACTAACCCGGAAACCTGATTAGAAGAAATATTCCTCATGATAGGGAATTGTGATTTTATACTTTTAATAATACAATTTAATACTAATGCTAGCGATTAAGCAAAGTCTGTGCTGATATAATTTTAGAAACCCACTAAAATCGTTCGTTCAAGATGATTTTTCTTAAGAATGTGGGTCAGAAACATGAAAAAACGGCATTTTTTCTAATACACCGAATTAATAAATGACTTTTCAGTCAAGATTTGTTTTTTTCGATAATTCTTATATTGAAAAACATTATTTTCATAAGAATGAATTTTAGACCTGGTGAGTCGTCTATATATATATATATATATATATATATATATATATATATATATATATATATATATATATATATATATATATATATATATATATATATATATATCGAAATACTTGGGGTGGTTGACTTTCCAAATCTAAACGGTTTTTGGTATTTCTCTACTGGTGCCTGAATAAAATTTTAGAATAAATTCAGCAAAGAAAAAACTTGAAATAAAATTGATTCGATTTACATATTAGTATAACTTTTATAATCATCTGCTTGTACGTTATTATTTGAAAGATTGGCAGTGAAGTAGTAATGTACCTGGCAAGTTTGAAATAGAGTTAGTTTTGCTCACTTTTCAATTTAAATTAAATTATAATTTTATGACAACTTTTAAGTCAAATTCGTTATGACGGAATAGTCAAGAACTTTAAAAGTTCTAAAATTTGCATTACGTAATGCCTAATAACAGCAATTAAGGTATCCTCTTTTTAACTAAGCATAACTGTCTTTCAAAAATTTTGAAAGAAAAAAAAGACAAAAAGAAAAGAAGAAGAAGAAAAAGACCCCTAGTTCTTGCTTTTGAAATATAACTGTAGGGTAGGAATAAAACAATTTTAGGACTGATAGTTTTCCCTAGGCATATATTTTTCTGTTTTTGCCCTTGGTGGGCTTGAGAAACATTCGTAACTTTTATCGTGTACTTTATATTGAGAAGATGAAAAAATTTTTATAGAAACTTTATAAGTACATGTTTTACGCGTATATAAATTTCCTGTTTAGTTTCCCATCTCTTAATTAGTAATTCCGCTATTTTCAAGTGTTTTTATTCACTCTTCTCAGACAAAGACTCAACTGCAAGAAAACTCCGTCTCAGAAGAGGTCGTAGAAACGAACCAGAAGCTGATCAAGAACAAGCAAAAATTCTAAAGGTAAAAAAATAAGTGGTATTTTGGTTATATAATTACAATTTTTGCTATTAAAATGACTTAAATGTAAACTAATAACTATGAAGATATGATTTCTTTATATTAAGTAACTTTAGCTAGAACTTGTTTTGGTAACTTTTTGTTTTTTGTTTAGCTGGAATAGTTACCAGTTTTTGGTAACATTACCGGTTTCCGCTTTTGCTGGTTATAATTTCTTAAGGAACATACGACTCAGGTTTAGGCTTAATCTACGTATTAAGCGAGACATTTGGCTCAATGTCTGTATAGAGCGGATGGGTCTTTAGAAATAAGGTGGATGTTAAATGGTTAGTAATTAGCTCTCCATTGTTTTTTCAAAGCATAATAAATTGCTACCAGTGGTATCAATGGAATAGGGGGGGGGGAGTAACAAATAAACAATTCCTTTTTTTATTGGAATAGTGGGGAAAAACGACAAATTTACCCTTGACTTACTTGACTTAATGTTCCTGCTGCTGATCCAATGTAAAGAGAGATACGACTCTGTAGAAAGAGGCTGCATTGGATTCTTCGCCTCCTCTGCCAGCATAACTGCTTCTTGGATGTCAATACAGATCATGGATAGGTGCTGTCCTTTCCTTTGAAGAGGGGTATTCTGCAGGGATGCTCATCCGTCATCCATCGCTACAAAAAATGTCCTGTTTAGCTATATTTTTTCCCGAGGTGCTTTCAGTACTGTATTGTGTTACTGTAAAATAATAGTTTTGGGAATCCTCTGGGACCTCGGTCAATTAGTATAATTCGAAGAAGATAAGCGATATTTATATGAGTTTGAAAATTTTTTTCGTGTAGGGACACCTGGACGCTTCCACTGCATTGATTAGTGTAATATCAGCTTCGTAGGTAAAGATTTTTATTACATCCTAAGAAATAGCCAATTAAAAAAAAAAAAAAGTGTAAGACTTGACTTAACACCAACCCTAAAACTTATCCAAAAATCCCTTCCTCCAGAAAAATTGATGCAAAAATATATTTTCTGACGGTTAGAAACTGAAGTGTAAAATAGTGTGAGATTTGTGAACGGAAATAAATCCGTCGCAGTCTCTGGAGATTTAGTTCAATCTACCGGATTGTATGTGAAATTTGGCGTGTAGGCTTTTTCTCGATTAAAACATGTTGAAAATTGTTTGACAATTTATGGAAAAAAGGACAGTGTTTTATTTTGCAACCTAGTTCAAGTCTGTCTATAAAAAGAGTTTTACTAATATCATAATTTTGGCTCAGTGAATGGATAGATCTGAGACTAATAGCCCAATGATACAAGCATTTTATCCTTTTGATGTATTGTACAGATACTGTCTTGTCGCAAAATCTCTTATTTCAGAGGGAACATATATCTTAATGGTGTAGCGTCAAGTTTTATGCAAGGCTTTTAATGCGTTACAACTTGTTCACAAACACACTCTACGGTACCGTTTGGATCTTTGGAAGGGGGTTTTAGGGAAAATCGCCCAAATTTTCCCAATATTCGAATCCCGAGTAAAAATGTGCTGAACAGCCTCTTCATTTGTGTTAACTAATTCAGCCACTGCCGGAACATTTAATTTTTGGTCGCCGAAGATCTCGTCACGATCTTTTATGACATATTGGTTAAAATTTGCAGATCTTGAACGCCCTGGAGGTTTTTCTTCTTCCCCACTTTTCCCTCCTACACTTTTCTTTCCTTGCTTCTTCCACTTTTCTTTTTTTCTTTCCTCCACTTTTTGTTTCTTCTTGGAAAATATTTATCACGTAAAACATGGTCACTTCAGGATGTTTGCGTAGCCGATTTTTAAATTTCATAAGGCATTTGATTTTCGTTTTTTTGTTCAATCTACGCCAGATTTTTCTGGCAGATTGTGATGGCAAATTTCAACCGTGTTATGGCAATTATATGTTAATTTACTTACATACAGGAAAATATTTTGAGAAAGACCAATTAGGCTACGCTACTTTGTTGTATTTATCCCTATGTATGACTATTCAATTATCAATATAATCCTTTTCTCTTCTGATTTGACAAACATCACTTTTCTTACTTAATTTAACATATTCTCACTAGTTTATGTATGTTACCGTGAATGTCCGATATTGGTAAATGTCGAAATTCACTGGTGAGTGTCCGAAATACCTTTTTTTCTCTTTGGATTTTGTCAGCGTCACCAGTCAACTCTTTCAGTTTAATGCAAGGTTTGATGATGACAGGTTAGATTAGATTAGGTTGGGCTAGGTTATGTTAGGTTTTTAATCCGTTCCTGGTATTTATAACCAAATTTAACCTAATCTAAACTAACTTAATCTAACCTAACTTTAAGTTTTACTATCTTAGCTTGCGTAAGACTGAAAAAGCTGACTCGCAAGGCTATTTGAATCCAAGCAGAGAAAAAGAAATTTTGGACATTTACAGGTGAATGTAGACATTAACCATATATTCACGGTAGCATATACATGTAATAGCGAAGGATTGTACCACCTCATAGATTATTGATATACTTGAGTCTATGACGCAGGTAACTTGGGCGGTATAAAAAATAATAATAATAATTTATGTGTGACCCACTTGAAACAGCGGAGTATAAAAACAAACACACAGAAAAAAAACAAAAAAAAAACAACTTCTGATAACACATTAAATTACTCTAGAAAACATTTTAGAAGATCATGAAAAGGGTTAATAGTAAAATGTATTAGCACTTTAAGTTTATTTAATAAACTTAGCGTTTATTTAATAAGCGTTCGAATATGCTTTTTCTGTAAATGGGAAAAGTTTCCGCTTGTTTCCCATCGCGATTCATCGTGGTAATAAGAGAGAGAATTTATGCAATAAGGAAAACCTTAATAGTTGTATAACAAACAAAATAAAGGTCATAGAAATCCTCGTTTCCAGGAATGAATAGACTTAAGATGGAGCCAGGGGACGGAAAATGTTTTAATTTTAGTTTCCTTGGTCCTTTAAGACAAATAGTGGCAATATTGTTAAAATGACCATATTGCAAATTTAGTCTTTCCTATTGACATATGTATCAGTCATACTTGCAATCTTCGAATCTCCTACATTTCTCACTGAATATCTGCCTCCTATGCTTCAGTTGTTTCTGAAAAACCTCTTTTCACGCTGCCTCATATCCTGTATGTTCTGCTTTTCTGGATCATATTCGATGAAACTGATGGAGGAAAAAAGAAGATTTAACATATTCTGTTTTGCCAAGTAGTTGCTCCACAAACCACCATGGATGTGCAATTCAAGACTGATTAATAAATAAAATATAGCAGATTCGAAAATCGCAGTTTCTTAGATTTGTGGAAAACAAAAAGGAAACGAAGTCATTCGTGATTTGCCGTTTTTTATAATTATTATTGAGTTGCAGATTTTTTTCTAGTCGTTGGTTTTTAATGCTTATTGTAAGTTTTTTTGTGTGCTTTTCCTCATTTATTACCTTGTCTTTTTTATTTTTTGTTTAGCAGTTCTCCCATAAAGTAATTTGTATCTAGTATAACTAGAAATTAGAAAAAGGTCATAGACTATAAACTATGTTAAAAAGAAGTTTTTGCAAAAAAAAAATATAGTAATATGTCACAGGAATATGGTAACTAAGAAAAATTGATGACAGGTAATAAATATGAAGTCACAAAACTTTGAAGTGTATGCGATGCTAGTGCTATGATATCTCAAGTTTGTAAGAATTAAAAAAATTCTGGAGGATCTGCTTTAAGAAATGGATCGTTTTGTCAAAACTATTTACGCATTTATTACTCTTTTTAGGGTCTGAAAGACGTCGCCAAACAAAAAGAAGAAGATTATCAAATTGAAGCCCTCAAGTAAGTTTTTTGAATAGTCGAAACGAATCTATTGGAAAATTCGAATAAAAAACATTTATATTCATTTAACCGGAGTTAAATGAATATAATTGAATGAATTCTTTTCACACAAATTTTTCAAAGATTTTGTTTCCTCTATTAAGTTTACTATTGTCTACTAAACATGACTTGCCTGTCATAACCTTTCACAATAGTCCTGGAAAGTGGGCTCAAACCAAATTTTCTTGTAAACCTTATTGTAAGATTTACGGTTGGTCAAATAAGTATCTAAAAATACCCTCTGGCGCTTCTAATAGAAAACACCTAATGTATCTTCCCCAAGCTTTCGAAGTGCCAAAATTTCAAAGCCTTATTTCGGCTTTGTCATTACCGTGACTTGTGCCTTTCTTTTATCTTCTACTTTTTCACCATCAGCAGATGCTTCTGGTTTTGCTATGAAAGTTTTTGCTGTATGAAAATACTTTATACTATCAACAAGGGAGTATAAAGATATTCTTTTAGGGATCCTCGCATACTTGTAAAAGACAAAAACCCTAGAGTTAGGTATGTAAGTTTTGACTAAACTTATGAAGTTTTTCCCACCTTTCTAATACCGCTATTAATAAGGAAACTGTATTTGTATTTATAGCGTTAGTTACGCGGGGAAATTGCGTACATATCTGATCCATTCAGTTCAGTTCATTCAGCCAAATTTTACGGTCAAATTTTGCCGATTCAGGCTGCATCTTTTAGTTTTGAAATCAAGGTTGAAACTACAAGACCTCACCGCATATAAGACAATTTATGATGGAAAGGTAATGCCCTCTGTGCACGGCCCTGCTGCATGTATAGGCTATTTTTTATAAATTTATCATAATCTTAATCCTCTTCATCTCTGTTTATAATGGGTGCTTTTTTGTATTTTGTTTCGTGTTTGTTTAATGATGATGTTTTTATATAAATTTTTGTTGTTCGTCAAAGAAGATAATTATGAGGGTATAGAGCATTTATTCCACTCCTCGGATTTCTGTCGGTCATAAATATAAATGATTTCTTCACGGAGATGATAGTATGTAGAGGTTATAAGATAGACTGGGTGCTAGTAATTGGAGTTTACCCTTTTCTATGGCTTTGCATGAGAGGCGACTGCGCAAGAGGCCTTATGCTATTGCACTTGGTGGTTAAGCAAGATTACTAGATGTGAGTAGTTGTATACTTTCCTGTCAAATTGAAATAGATAATTTTGGTAACTGGAATTTTGGGAGCAATGATGTTAAAACTGCTACAAAATCAAGATGGACTACTGATCAAGTATTAATTTCAGTGGGAAACAGTAACCAGAATTAAGTAAGATAAGTAAGATAAGCTGCTGATCAATTATTAATCCAGCGGAGGACCTAATATATTGTTTCAAACCGTGAATCTTACCGAAGTGTAACTTATTGGCAGTTTCTGTTGGACAAACAACGAGAATACCGCTAATTGCAACGAGAATTAATGAGAAAAGCGTAAATTCTAATTCAGGATTCGTGATTCAAACTGTTCTTTTAAACTGTTTTTGTTGTTAATAGACTTACGACATACTAATTTATATTCAAAATTAGTACAATAGTATATAAAATAAGTACTACTAGATTTAGTAGTAGCAGTACAATAATGTATTATAAAATTAAATGTATTTTTTTTAGCAGCACATCGAAAGCTAAGCTTGTAAGGATATGATGCTAAAACAACGGTAACAAAAGTAGAAAATGACATCAGTAAATTCAGTAAATGTAATGGAATTGATTTTTCGTTATTTTAAGAATTCTGAATTAGGGTGTGAAACCGAATTCAGCAAAAACAACCAAACACAATAAAAAACATTTATGACCTGAAATTATTAATGTCTTTTAGCAGCTTATTTGTCTTGAAATCGATTTCAAGACATTTGAGCAATTCAGTTAGGAACCAAATTCAAACGCCTAGTTCTAGAGTTGATTAATTAAGTAATATGTGCAATTAGACATCCGGTGCCAAGGCCCTGTGAAGTGCTGCATCAACTGTGACCTTACTTAGTGGTTGCCCTCTCCAGGACAAGCTATAAAATTCGGAAAACTACTTTAAAACATTCTAAAATACATGCTTATTTCCTCCCTAAGTGTGCGTTACTTGACTTCCCTCCCCCAGTGGACACAGTGGTGGGGCGGCACATGGACAATTTTTTTCGGATTGGCATAAATCCTCTAAAGATACAACGAAATTCTAGCTGCCGGATTTAATTAATTTCTACCTTACCGGATTTAATTAATTTTTTTGACCATTCATATGGATGCAAAATTGAAACGGATGCTAAATTCTTATTTTTGGATGCATTTTGGTTTGGCGTAATCACAATATGGTGCTCCCTGAAAGTTTCAACTTGCTTCCCAAAGCCATTCCCAGATACTGTTGATGATTTGAAAAATCTAGTGCATATTGCGTCTTTTTATTTACTCAGGTGTGCGTTTCGTCTTCAGAGTGTACCCTTCGGAAACTCTGGAGATCTCGGTCTAGCGAACAACACGAAAGAGGTCCTAGCTCCGTATCTCTCAAGCTCCTTATCAACACATCCATAGTATATCGTCTAATTTGATTCTAGGCCAAAAAAATGGGACGCTGGTATTTCGAAACCTACTCTAGATTATTCCGAATTTTTTGAGGAAGACGTTGGTCAAATTCCTGGTCTCACTATTTGGGAAATCGAAAATTTTTTGCCAAATCAAGTGGATGAAGTTGTGCACGGAAAGTTCTACTGTGGCGATTGTTATATCGTATTGCAGACATTTTTGGATGACGTCAGCCATCAGTTGAATTGGAAAATATTCTTTTGGATTGGCAAAGATGCCACGGTAACGTTATCTGTTTATTAAGCTTTTAAGTTCCGATTTACTGAGCTTTAATTTTGCGAGGTATATTATCCAAGACTAAGCTATGCATAGAGTAAGATAGAGGAAAAACGTGCAATTCAATGTGGCTCCGGTGTCTTGAGGCTACAATAACTATTATATTATTGACATAGGAGATATATATATATATATATATATATATATATATATATATATATATATATATATATATATATATATATATACTAGCTGTTGGGGTGGCACTTCGCGCCCCCCCCCCCAAGCCCCCCCGCGCGCGTAAGTCGTTACGCGCCATATTAGTTACGCGCCATTGTAGTTGTGTCCCTATGTCCCACCTGTGAATATAGATAGATATATATATATATGTTTTTAACTACGTAAAACTTGCGAATATACAACATTCTTTGCTGTCCCATTGTCAGTGCATATAAATAGATTGTTAGGTTTCCGTATTCAGATATATACCTCATGATTGTAAGGATTGCCCTTGATCTTTGTTGATGGTGATTGCTAATCGACCATTCCCTGTGTCGCTGTCGTCATTTATATATCCCCCTGTGCCCCCGGCGTCCCCTTTGTAGTTGTATCCCTGTGTCCCGGTCGTCATTTGTGTCCCAGTGTCCCAGTCTGTGATTTCTCTTTGAGTGTCCCGGGCGTCATTTATAATCCCTGTGTCTCGGTCGTCATTTGTATCCCGGTGTTCCGGTCTGTATATACATTCGTTTTTTTAGTTTTGTTTTTCTCCTTTATTTTTCATTTTTTTCCTTTTTTATTTTTTGTCTTTTTTAGTTTTTTTTTAGTTTTTTAGCTTTTTTAGTTTTTTTATTAGTTTTTATTTTTTTTTCTTTTTAGTTTTTTTGTAGTTTTTACCTTTTTTTTAGTTTTTTTAGTTTTTTTTACTTATGTCCTGGTCGTCATTTATACTCCCTGTGTCCCGGTCGTCATTTGTGTCCCGGTGCTTTGTTGATGGTGATTGCTAATCGAACATTCCTTTTGTCCCGGTCGCTTTCTCTTTGAGTGTCGTCATTTATATTCCCTATGTGCCGGTCCCGGTCGTCATTTGTGTCCCGATGTCCCGGTCTGTAATTTCGTCAGTTGAAAACATGACGTCAGCCGATACAGAAACATGACGTCACCTGATCCACAGACAGACAGACAACTTATTTTTATATATATAGATATATATATAATACATATACATATATATATAAATACATATATATATATATATATATATATAAATATATACTAGCTGTTGGGGTGGCGCTTCGCGCCACCCCAACATCTAGTTGGTGGGGCGCTTCGCGCCCCCCAAAGCCCCCCGCGCGCGTAAGTCGTTACGCGCCATATTAGTTACGCGCCATTGTAGTTGTGTCCCTGTGTCCCACCTGTGAATATAGATAGATTTATATATGTGTTTCAAACTACGCAAAAATTGCGAATATACAACATTCTTGGCTTTCCCATTGTCTGTGCATATACAAAGCCGTATGTACTAATAATGACGTCATATGCAAATGCTCTTTTTACAAACAAACAAACATGCATACACACAACTCGTTTTTATATAGATAGATAGATAGATAGATACAATACAAATTAACTGCGTAAAACTTGCGAATATACAACATTCTTCGCTGTCCAATTGTCGCTGCATATAAATAGATTGTCAGGTTTACCGACCCTCGAACATGCAACGTACAATTGTCCATGGGAAAAACAATCAGTATTAAGATCTATACCACATTTTTCTAATGATTGACCTTGAGATTTGTTAATGGTGATTGCAAATGCTAATCGAATTGGGAAATTGCAATCTTTTAAATTGAAAAGGCAGATCCGTTGGAATCATGGGAAAGCGAGGTTTAAGAACAGCCTCACCCTCAGAAGGCCCTGTCAAGATTGTGGCCTCTATTAGGTTTTCCATTGTTTTTTTTACGGCAAGTCGCGTGCCATTGCAAAGCTTTGGTGGGTTGATATTTCTTAAAAGTATTATTGGTACGCCTATTTTTAGTTGTAGCACGTGTGGTGGAAACCCTGAAAGATCCACGGAATTTAAAAATTCAGATGGATAATTAACCGCTTCATTTGATTCCAAAACTGTGTCGACTGACTTGTAAAGGACTGCCTGGTCTCGAATCTTGGTCAAAACAATATTGTTGATTTCGTGGACGTCTATATTTTTGGTGCGAGAATCGCTCTTTCACTTAGCCGTTTATTATTTTTATAATTTTTTAGAATATTCGGAAATACTTTTTCAATCAATTCATTTTTGGACGTCACTAAATTACAGAAATCAGCAGGTAGTTGTGATAAATTTGCCCTTTTACTTTGAAAGTAGACATAAATTTATCTGGATTTTCGATTTGGGCTCCAAACGACGTCATTTGGAAACATGAGTTGTATTTTCTGATTTGTGACAAAAAACGCTTAGATTCTGACGTAATTCCAGTAAGGAAAGTCTTCAATGGCTCTGGTGGTGCAGCCAATAGAGGAAGTTTAACTTTTCCTGAGGCGCAACACATTCCCATTGTTTCACCATTGAATTTCAAGGCCTTGCAATAGGGACAAATTTTAGACATTGTCCCGATTTGAACACATCTACTCAAGCTATAATCATCGACTGGGCTGTACCTGAATGCCAGGCTATAACTTTCAGGTTGCTCTGATTCCTCGGCACGCTTTCTTTTCTTACTTTCTCTATCAGCAGCAAGCCTGATTTCTTGCTGTTCTTGTGATTCCTCGATACGCCTTCTTTTTTCACTTTCTGTTTTAGCAGCAAGTCTGGTTTCATGGTGCTCTGGTAGTTCCTCGGCACGCCTTCTTTTTTCACTTTCTCTTTAGCAGCAAGTCTGCTTTCGCGTTGCTCTGGTAGTTCCTCGGCACGCTTTCTGTTCTTTCTTTCTCTATCAGCCTCAAGCCTGTTTCCTTGCTGTTCTTTTGATGCCTCGGCAGGCTTTCTTTTCTGACTTTCTCTATCAGCAGCAAGTTTTTTGGCATAGACTCTTTGAGCATCTTCCTCGACTGTTGCCATTGTAAGTTCATCAGTCATTTTAAAATTAAACATTAATAGATTTCTACGTGAACGCATGTCTTAAATATCTTTAATGACGTCACCGTCATAACAAAAATGACGACAACTAACTTCATGACGTCAGTCAACACACAAACATGACGTCACCTGACAAACACATCCACAGACAACTTATTTTTATATATATAGATGATTCTAATGATTGCCCTTGAGCTTTGTTGATGGTGATTGCTAATCGACCATTCCCTGTGTCACCGTCGTCATTTATATATCCCCCTGTGCCCCCGGCGTCCCCGTTGTAGTTGTGTCCCTGTGTCCCGGTCGTAATTTATATTCCCTGTGTCCCAGTCGTCATTTGTGTCCCGGTGTCCCAGTCTGTAATTTCTCTTTGAGTGTCCCGGTCGTCATTTATATTCCTTGTGTTCCGGTGTCCCGGTCGTCATTTGTGTCCCGGTGTCCCGGTCTGTATATACCTTCGTTTTTGAATTGGTCTTTTTTTTAGTTTTTAGTTTTTTACCTTTTTTTTAGTTTTTTTGGTTATACCTCATGATTCTTATGATTGCCTTTGAGCTTTGTTGATGGTGATTGCTAATCGAACATTCCCTGTGTCCCCGTCGTCATTTATATATCCCCCTGTGCCCCCCGGCATCCCCGTTGTAGTTGTGTCCTTGTGTCCCGGTCGTCATTTATATTCCCTGTGTCCCGGTCGTCATTTGTGTCCCGGTGTCCCGTTCTGTATATACATCCGTTTTTGAATTGGTATATGATGAAATAAATTTTTGTGTTTTTCCTCTTTTTTTCTTTTTAGTTTTTTTTTTGTTTTTTACTTTTTTTAGTTTTTTTAGTTTTTTTCTTTTTTCTTTTTATTTTTTTTTGTAGTTTTTACGTTTTTAGTTTTTTTATATTTTTTTAGTTTTGTTTTTCTCCTTTATTTTTCAGTTTTTTCCTTTTTTTCTTTTTTTTTCTTTTTTAGTTTTTTTAGGTTTTTAGTTTTTAGTTTTTTTTTCTTTTTAGTTTTTTTTGTAGTTTTTACCTTTTTTTTAGTTATTTAATTTTTTTTTTACTTATGTCCTGGTCATCATTTATATTCCCTGTGTCCCGGTCGTCATTTGTGTCCCGGTGCTTTGTTTATGGTGATTGCTAATCGAACATTCCTTGTGTCCCGGTCGCTTTCTCTTTGAGTGTCCCAGGCGTCATTTAAAATTCCCTATGTCCCGGTGTCCCGGTCGTCATTTGTGTCCCGATGTCCCGGTCTGTAATTTCGTCAGTCGACAAACATGACGTCAGTCGACACACAAACATGACGTCACTCGACACACACACACAGACACACACAGACAACTTATTTTTATATATATATAAGCTGTTGGGGTGGCGCTTCGCGCCACCCCAAACACCTAGTTGGTGGGGCGCTTCGCGCCCCCCCAAGCCCCCCCGCGCGCGTAAGTCGTTACGTGCCATATTAGTTACGCGCCATTTTAGTTGTGTCCCTGTGTCCCACCTGTGAATATAGATAGATTTATATATGTGTTTCAAACTACGTAAAAATTGCGAATATACAACATTCTTGGCTTTCCCATTGTCTGTCCATATACAAAGCCGTATGTACTAGTAATGACGTCATATGCAAACGCTCTTTTTACAAACAAACAAACATGCATACACACAACTCGTTTTTATATAGATAGATAGATAGATAGATACAATACAAATTAACTACGTAAAACTTGTGAATATACAACAGTCTTCGCTGTCCCATTGTCTGTGCGTATAAATAGATTGTCAGGTTTACCGACCCTCAAAGATGCAACATACAATTGTACATTGGTAAAGCAATCTGTATTAAGATCTATACCGCATTTTTCTAGTGATTGCCCTTGAGCTTTGTTGATGGTAGTTGCAAATGCTAATCGAATTGGGAATTGCAATCTTTTAAATTGAAAAAAGCAGATCCGTTGGAATCATAGGAATGCGAGGAATAAGAACAGCCTCACCCTCATAAGGCCCTGTCAAGATTGTGGCCTCTATTAGGTTTTCCATTGTTTTTTTTTTACGGCAAGTCGCGTGCCATTGCAAAGCTTTGGTGGGTTGATATTTCTTAAAAGTATTATTGGTACGCCTATTTTTAGTTGTAGCACGTGTGGTGGAAACCCTGAAGGATCTATGGAATTTAAAAATTCAGATGGATAATTAACCGCTTCATTTGGTTCCAAAATACAAATTAAGTGCGTAAAACTTGCGAATATACAACATTCTTCGCTGTCCAATTGTCGCTGCATATAAATAGATTGTCAGGTTTACCGACCCTCGAACATGCAACGTACAATTGTCCATGGGAAAAACAATCAGTATTAAGATCTATACCACATTTTTCTAATGATTGACCTTGAGCTTTGTTAATGGTGATTGCAAATGCTAATCGAATTGGGAATTGCAATCTTTTAAATTGAAAAGGCAGATCCGTTGGAATCATGGGAATGCGAGGAATAAGAACAGCCTCACCCTCAAAAGGCCCTGTCAAGATTGTGGCCTCTATTAGGTTTTTCATTGTTTTTTTTACGGCAAGTCGAGTGCCATTGCAAAGCTTTGGTGGGTTTATATTTCTTAAAAGTATTAAAACAATATTGTTGATTTTGTGGACGTCTATATTTTTGGGTGCGAGAATCGCTCTTTCACTTAGCCATTTATTATTTGTATAATTTTTTAGAATATTCGGAAATACTTTTTCAATCAATTCATTTTTGGACGTCACTAAATTACAGAAATCAGCAGGTAGTTGTATACGTCCTGAAATTGAGTCTACTGGGAGCTTTCCGTTTCCCATTGCCAGCAATTGATCTGAAAATGTTTGACCAGAGTCATCGTTTTGCAATCGGACACGCATATTTGTAGTTAATTTTAATGTTTTTACGTGTGCCCATAAATTAGAATTTTTCAGGCAAGCGTTCATTTCGTCTGCAGGAGTTGATTTAGGTATTATAGGTAATGTTTGCCTGAAATCTCCCGCAAGCAATATTAATGTGCTGCCAAAGGGTTTCGACTTCCCTCGCAAATCTTTCAAGCATTGATCCAGAGCCTCGAGCGATTTTTTGTGTGCCATTCCCAAATAATAAGTTTGCATTGCTGCAATACTTAGAATGCAAGTTCAGAGGCAATTTCAAAGCGGAATGAGCAGTTCTTCCACCAGGCAGCAATGTTGCGGCTATTCCGGACGACGCAATTGCCAACGCTATATCATTTTTTGATCGAATTGATGCCAGAATCAGTTTTATCACAAACGTTTTACCAGTACCTCCTGGCGCATCCAAAAAGAAAATTTCTCCAACGTTGTTATCGACACAATGCATTATCGTATCATAAATGTCTTTTTGTTCCGACGTTAACTTGGAAATGTTATTTTGTACATACGACAATAGATCACTCGTACTGTAACTTTGTTCACGATCCAATTCTACACATGTCGAAACAGCAGCGATACGGTTAGGTGAAGGCATTCCCAAATCCTGAAGAGGTTTGTTTGCCATACGTACGCACAAATCTTCTATAACAACTAAAGTGTAGTTATAAATTTCTGATGTAAAATCAAAAGTCATATCTGACGTCTCTAACTGTTTTCGATGGAGTATATCTTCGGACATGACGTCAGTCAACACAGAAACATGACGTCACCTGATCCACAGACAGACACACAGACAGACAACTTATTTTTATATATATAGATATATATATATATATATATATATATATATATATATATATATATAATACATATACATATATATATATATAAATATATATATATATATATATATATATATATATATATATATGTATATGTATATATATATCATTAATATACAATAATTGTTAAACATGTAAATTAAATATTTCTGTCGTTATCTACAAAACCTGACTTGATAGTGTCAAATAGTTTTCAGATTTGTACTCAATTTGAAAAAATGCATTTAAAAAAATATAGAAATTTTCTGCGAAAGAGCCCTTAAGCATCTCTATGATGTTTCATCCAACGAAAGGGAATTAAGAAATATATTTTTATCGTTATCTACAAAACTTGACTTAATAGGGTTGAATAGTTTTCAGATTTGTAATCATTATGAAAACTTGCATGTAAAAAAATATAGAAGTTGTCTGCGAATGAGTCCTTAAGCATCTCTCTATGATGATTCATCCAAAGAAAGGGGGTTAAGAAACATATTTTTTCGTTATCTACAAAACCTGACTTGATAGGGTTAAATAGTTTTCAGATTTGTATTCAACATGAAAACCTGCATTAAAAAAATATAGACATTGTCTGCGAATGAGCTCATAAGCATCTCTCTATGATGTTTATCCAACGAAAGGGGGTTAAGAAACATATTTTTTCGTTATCTACAAAACCTGACTTGATAGGAATAAATACTTTTCAGATTTGTAATCATTATGAATACCTGCATTTAAAAAAATATAGAAATTGTCTGTGAATGAGCCCTTAAGCATCTGTATGATGTTTCATCCAATGAAAGGGGGTTAAGAAATATGTTTTTGTCGTTATCTACAAAACTTGACTTGATAGGGCCAAATAGTTTTCAGATTTATAATCGACATGAAAACCTACATCTAAAAAACATGGAAATTATCTGCGAATAAGCCTTAAGGATCTCTCTATGATGTTTCATCTAACGAAACGGGGTTAATAAATATATTTTTGTCGTTGTCTACAAAACCTGACTTGATAGGGCCAAATAGTTTTCAGATTTGTAATCAATATGCATTTAAACCTGCATTAAAAAAAAAAATCTGAAATGAGCCCTTAAGTATCTCTCTATTATGTTTCATCCAGTGAAAGGGGGCTAAGAAATATGTTTTTGTCGTTATCTACAAAACCTGACTGCATTGGGTCAAATCGTTTTCAAATTTGTAATCAACATGACAACCCGCAGTTAAAAAAATATAGAAATTGTCCGAGAATGAGCCCTTTAGCATCTCTTTATAATGTTCCATCCGACGAAAGGGCGTCAAGAAATATATTTTTGTTGTTATCTACAAAACCTGACTTGATGAGAAGACTAACTTCAGGCTCTATGTTTTTTTATAAATTCCTTTCTTAGTTTAAAAAAAAAAATTTCTTAAGCTCTGTTTTTGCTTGTTGAGTTGAAAATATATCTTTAAAACTGAAATCAAGGGTATTTATCTTTTTAGCTTCAATAAACAGATTAACTATTGAAGCTTAAGAATGATTTGCAAAATAACCTGGAACTGATTTGGACTAAGAGAGTGTGTTTGAATATAAAAAGAAATTATAATCGAAATAAGAAAAAAAAAATACTGAGAAACAAAGAGAGAACTAGACACGGAATGACGTCAGGCTGGTGATCACATCACTAAATATCCACAAGGTAGCTCACAGATGACTCAATGTGGCTAGATAGATAGATACATAGATGGATAATTTTTTATTTGCAACAATTATATAGATAGATATGACTAACCATTGCACATGACTGGTGGCATACTTTAGCACTGGCAATGTTACAATGTTACACTACGAAAATAAAAACTAACAGGAGGTCATAAAAAAAAAAAAAAAAAAAAAAAAGCCGGAGCACTGACAAAATAAAAACCAAAATAAACCAAGCCGAAAGCAAATACAAGCCTAATTTTGCAATTATGTTTTGTAATTTTTTAATAAATAGTAAGTTCTTTATTTTTGAAAAAATATTTTCATAATTAATAAAGAAGCATAAAAAAAAAACTCTAAACTTAAACCAGTACAACTCAACAAGATATTTAATTTCTACCAATGAAGAAGAAAAGATTATTAAAATATGCTGAGGAAGTAAGAGAAAGCAAGAAAATAAAATCAAATAAAGATTCCCACGAAAGAAAATAAAATGCTATTCGTTTGTTATTATGGTTATTTCGAAGTGTTATTTTTATGCAATAAGCTTCTATATATGAAAACCACTAAATTAGTTTTTTCACTTTTTTGTCACCGTCTTAGCTGATTAAAATTAGCTTTCAGACAGCGCCCTAATGCTACCTAAGCAAAGAACCATATACCTTCTGTGCATTATTGTTTGTCCCATATTGCTTTGTTTGGAAGGGGGTGAATCTAAAAACTTTGTAGGGTTCTAAGGGAGCTTCATTTGATCCCAAGTCACGGAAATTAAAGATTGTTGCATGAATTCATTTAAAACAACATGCTATAATCCAGCTTCTGCTATTCTGGGGTGGAGTAATGGGGGAGCTACTTTGTCACTCTGGCTCTTCTGTCATAAAATAGAAAATTCGTGTTCTACAAAGAGCAGTGGAGTTTCTTCTCTGGCATAGTCTATTTAGCTGTAATTTGTTTTGATTCGATTTTTAAAAGATGCAAAATGCCTACCTACCTTGCAAAAAGGACGAGATGGAAGGAAGAGAGGGGATGGAGTAATGGCCAACCTACGAATTAGACCTTAGCTTCTTTTTGGACGCAGTTATTATACAATCTGTTTCTATGTACCACAACAAGGAAGTTTTTGGCATCGTAAAATTTTCAAAATAATAATTCATGAACGATCTTTTTGCAAAAATAGCGGTGTAGTTTTTTTCAGCAGCATTCGAAGAACAATTATCCAGTGTTAAAAAGAAAAATTTGAACTCTCTTAGTTCAAAAGTAGATTATCTTGACGCGGGCTAACTTTCTAATATTACTACAAAGAATAAGCTTCAAGAGAAACCTCTAAATGTCATTTGGCAATTAGAGAACTCTTAGAGTTTAGAAGGCACATGTGATAGAAATTCTCTGCCTCAGTCCTTAACACTAAAATGAAATAGAAGGCTTAACCAAAATCACAAATAGAAATGGCCTATAATATTAGATGGCAAAACACTTCGACCTGTGAGAAAATGCTACTTTATGGTGGTTGTAAATGTTTCCGTTAAGGATCAAAAAACAAAAATATCGTCGGATATTTGAGACAATTTTAGGTTTTTATCTAATTTCAATTGGAGACCACCACAGCTAGCTTGCCTGGGTAGACGCGCTTGTTTTTCAAATTAACGAAGCAATATGATTCCTCCCAGTCACTGTTAAAATTATAGGTTCGATGTCTTTTATTCGATCCACTCATTTTCTGTTCAAAGATATAAAAAATAAATTGTAATTGAACTGCAATATAATATCACTGTTATACCAGGCATCTGATCTACACTATATGCGTAAATGTATTATAACAGGGACCATAATTACCCCCACAACCATTAGAGATTATCGCTTATTCATATAACAGAATAATATTATAATAGAATACCTTCATATTAACCAGTTGAAAATTTTTTTAAGCAATATAAAAATCCCAATTTTTGATTCGTTAGATGAAAATGAAAACGTCTCCTAGCTACTGTCGCCACCTAATCGGGCAGGAATCATAATGAAAATAACGCGGCTCCAGGCTAGCGTAAATGCTAGTGAGAAGCAGTGTTGCCAACAGTTGTACAATTGTACCATTTCACCTCCAGTACAATTTAGTACTATCACACAAAATTTAGTATATTTTAGAAAATTCGGTGAAATGTAGTACAATTTGGTATTTTTGTACTCGTGTTAGGGAAACTAACTGATTGGCCGCAAAGTTGCCAACTGGACATATTCTATGTCAATAGAATATATTCCCATATGCCAGGATACAATCAGAGGCAACCTTTCCACTTGAAAGCAGAAATTGTGCTTGGAAAAACACAAGCTTGGCGGAGCAACTTCAGTTAGTTGTTATTGATTGTAAAATATGATATTGATTATAACTCCACTTTAGGTCTTACACTGGAGGCTCCAGCTCAAGAATAAGTTAAATCCTTCTTTTTTCTTCAGGCAAGAATTACGTGCAGCTTTCCAAAATGTAATATCTCGTCCATCAATCTGGCCTGAGGTATTTTTCGGCGAAAAACATTGTGGTCACGTTTCCCTGATAAGCTGAAATTTGCAACATAAAACAAACAATCTAGACAAAATCATAGCACAGCTCTTGCAACACAATTATGTTAACCTAATTACAAAAAAATACAGTTACTTTTAATAAATTTCAGAGCAGATCCGAAAGAGCTTGAACATTTCCTGGAAATCCAAACTTAATAAATTTGTACTACTACTACTAACAACTCACCACAGCACCAAGCCACCCGAGGCCAACACAGCTACGCATGCCTCTCCCTCCGTCCGAATCTATTTAGAGCCTACCTCTTTACATCCAACCCCGGAGTTCATGTTTTCCTTGAATCTTTCCTTACGACATCCTCCCACCCCAACCGAAGACGACTCGCTTTCTGTTTAGTACTAGACGGTTGGGTGAAAAGGACAATCTTTGGCAATTTGTCATCCTTCATCCGCAAAACGTGCCCTAACCAGCTCATCCTTTCTCTCATTATAGCCCTGGAAAGCGGGATTGAACTACACTTTTCGTACAGCCTACTGTTTCAGATAAGGTTAGTCAGTCGGATACCCAAAACAATCCATAGGCAATTTCTCTGGAAAATATCTAGTAAACCTTCCTCTGTTTTTCGGAGCGCCCTTGCTTTAGAACTGTGTTAGACCACTGTCATCACTATAGCTTCCAAAATTCTAATCTTGGTTTGCAGAATTATCTTCCTATCCTTCCAAACTCTTTTTCCATTGTGAAAAAACACCTTGGGCCTTGGTTTTTCTACTTTTAACATATTCTTTGCACCCACCATCTTTTCGAATAATACGACGAAGGAAAGTGAAGCTGTTCACTTGATCTATCTTTTCGTTACCCAGTGTCGCTTTTCATAGTTCAACTACTTTAATTCGGAATATTGAAAGAAACAAGATTGTTTGGGAATGTATTGTTTACCCAAAACCAGATTTTTCTCTAACCTAATTCTTTATTCTTCAGATAGTGCTTACATATCTAAGATACCTTTTCACACACTTTTAAACAAATTAAACGTTACTACTATTTTGTTTAAAAGACACACAGAGCTATTACATTTAGAGCTTTTGCTTGATCCACTTGAAGAGAAAAAGTGATTATTAATCAATAAGGTGATATTAAGATGAGCCCATGCACATCAAAGTATGGTTATTCTAACCATAGAATAAATATAGTGCGCTAAATTATTGCCCTTCGAGTTGACTGAACCTCTTGCTTCCGTGTTGTTTGTAAAATCGCTACCAATCTTTTTTTATGCCATTGAGTCTTCCTTGAATCTTCAGATTTCCTATCATGTAACGACCTATGGCCTTTTACTAAAAGTTTATTTCTCTTTTTTTGTAAAAAGAAAACAAGGAAATGAATACAAATAGTTAAATTAAGTTTTATCTTCACAGTTGTGCTTGGCTACGTAGCTGAAACTTTTGTGATTTTTGTATTTTAGTTGGACAAGCGTGCTTGTGCTGCCATCCATGCTGTCAACTTGCGCAATTATTTGGGATGTAACAGCCGAACAATAAGGGAAGAACAAGGAGATGAGTCCCCCGAGTTTTTAATGCTTTTTGAAGAGGGTCTTACTTTCATCGATGGAGGTCGTACAGCTAGTGGCTTTTATACTGTTGATGACATGGAATACCCTGTTCGCCTTTATAGGTAAGGTTAATAAACTAAAAGATGGAATCTTAACGATTGTCTGGAAATGGTAACGCCTGAAAAATGGTGGTCTTAAATCTTATATTTTTGAATTTTGGGGACCCACTCCCAGATAAAATCTCTGAGCAGAACGGTGATCTAACTGAGGGACACTAGATAAGCGTCCAAAATGACATTCAGTGATCGGTATTTGAAAGTATTTTTTTTTTAGAAGCTTGGCGAACTAAATTGATGGGAAGAAACTAATAAGCAATTTAATCGTTTCGTAGATTTTTGGAAAATTTTTGAAATTTAGATCCTCTAAAGCTGTTTACTGATACTAAATCAGTGATGATTATAACAGCAAAATTTCTTTTTTTAAATACACTTATGAAGTAAGAAAAAAAAAAACTTATTGAGAAAAGAAATTAATAGTGAATTATTTTTTTTTAAACAGGAAAACTGATTAGACTCCGGTATTTAGAACTTCACGAGTGCTAACGGGCAAAGTTCCACAGTAGACGAAAAGGGGCAATGTATTTCGAAAAATTGTGCTTGCGCTGGAATATTTTGTTGTTTTGTGTTTTGTTATTTGTTTGTTTGTTTTTTTTTTCTCCTCAGTTTTCCTTGAGAAGACTGGTGTTCTTTTATGCTTTTACGGAGGAAAAAAAAGTTGTATATTTTATTCTTTTAAATACTAAAGCCACAAGATGGTTTGATTTTATCATTATTCAAGAACGCCGAGAGGTAATATCGTAAGATGTTGCCCGAACGAACTAA